>NW_020862930.1:22500-26521 GCF_003713205.1 Coffea eugenioides
ACATATATAATAGAGAAAGAAAAGAGAGAAAAAGCACTCCTTACTTTCTACTTTATGTGTAATCTAACAGAGTAATTATCTTTTAAAATAAAATTGGGAGAGATGGCTGAGTGGACTAAAGCGGCGGATTGCTAATCCGTTGTACGAGTTATTCGTACCGAGGGTTCGAATCCCTCTCTTTCCGTTTCCGTTGATGACTTGATTTTTTCAAATTTTGCAAATCTTTTCCTCTTAGTTAAACTACTAAGAAAAAGAAAATATAAAAGAAAAACCCCTTTTATTCTTCACGCCCAGGATTACGCCCGGGATCATTAGATAGGAATCCAAAGATGAAGAGAGAAACAAAAAATATCACTACTGTGTAAACGAAGAGTTTGAGAGTAAGCATTACACAATCTCCAAGATAATTTTTTTGAAAAAAAAAAAAGAGAATAGATCCTCCATTTTTCTAACACATGTACTATTTGGATACCAAGAAATGAGGTTCTTTATGGAAATAGAAAAGAATTTTCAGAAATTCATTTGGAATAAGAGTTTTTCACTAACCAAAAATTTTTTCACATCCACAATTAGATATTGCGGGGGCCCTATTTAATAACCTATAGGGTTAGGGCTTTTTTTTTACTGAAAAGGTTTAAAAATGAGAAAAAGAAAAGGGAGTAAGCCAGACTTTTCTCGACTATCAAAGAATTTCAATGTTTGAATCGAGAGTTCATACTCTAAAACTTATCTGATCTTATCAATTGTTAGAACTTTTTCACACATAAATCATGAATTTTCTCTGATATTATTAAATATCTCATCGAAAACTTACAGCAGCTTGCCAAACAAAAGCTAATAAAAAAAAGAAGACAGGTATGACTGGCATAAAATCTATGATTGGATTCAAAAAAGCATAGGCCTCGGGCAATTTTCCGAAGAAAAAACCACTCGAATAAAGGGCAGAATTAAGACAGATCCAGATTAAACTAAAAATATTAAGCATAACAGACTTTTTTTTCTTGGAGATAATTGCATTTTGATTGAGTTGTTGATATAAGTAAGGAAAATAACTAAGGAAAAGGAGAACAATTAAGGTAGATAAAAAATCCTTCTTTTGAACCCACCCAATCAAAAATCCTCCAATTCTCAAAAGAGAATAGAAGAAATCATACTTTCATACAATATCTTAATAGAATTCTATCTAATGATCAATAAATTAAGTTGAAGTCTATATCTACACGTATCAAAATCCTAGTAATAATTTATTTTATTGTAGAGATATTTCGATTGGGGTTGACAAACAACCATTATTCTTTATATTAGTGTTGAATAAAAATCTAAATGGGGCGTGGCCAAGCGGTAAGGCATCGGGTTTTGGTCCCGCTATTCGGAGGTTCGAATCCTTCCGTCCCAGAGCATATCCATTGTGTTATTATTAATTTAAAATAGAATAAAGAAGGTTTTATTTAAAGTCTAATTTTAGGTGAAATGTGTTTCTGATTTCTGATTTTTATCTTTTATGAATCATACTTTTTTCACAAACTTAACTCAATCGAGTTCAAATAACACGCAGGTATAAATTAATCTATTTAGGATCCGGGTAAGATGGGAACATGGATTCCACACGTTTGAATTCAAATTCAAAAAGGGCGAGTGATCTTTTCATTATATGTTCAAAATCTTCCTAATTTAGAGAAGTTAGTTATTTAGAAAAACCCTCTGTCCCATATCTATTTTCTATTTTATCAAAATTGAAATTTTCAACGATTCTATCTATTATTCTTTATCTCGTAAATGGGGTAGTCTAATTATTTATTAATTTTTCTATGGATTTCTGAATTCTAACTATATTTGGTACTAATAAAGTTGACTCAAACTCAATCGAATTAAGTCTCTTAATGTTAATATAGGTTAGGTTGAAATAAAAAAAGGAACAGCTTAATCTGGACTTCTTTAGTTTTGTGTCTAGGTAGTTTGTATCTGCGATCAGAATCCCCTTTTTCATTTCTGTTATGTCCCATTATTCCCATAGAATGGGTGAGCAGATAAGAATTAATCATTAATGGGAGATATTAAAATATTTGCGTCTGTCCGAACTACATTATCAAAAATTTAACAAAACTCCAATGCTATATTATGTAATTATATATTTAACAACCGATATATTTTCTTTGAATCTCAGTTTGGGTATTTCGTGTTGGGTCCTAATGAAAAATTGTAAATCTATGTAACACATGAGATGGTGGTGCTTTATATCTTTTATTGTTTTTTATTCACTTTCTATTTCTAGTAAGATAATAATGTTACTTAAAAAAATACATATAAAATGAGGAAAAGTTTATCGTATATGTTTTTATTGTTCTATTTCACTAATAAAAGTCTTTCGATTTTTGTGTGAAAAAGTTTTGTGATACGAAAATTACAAATTTCAATTTGTAATATAGACTATTTAGATTAGAATGGTGACAGGGCAGTTGTTCAGTTGATTTGATAGATACGAAAACCCCTCCCTTACCTATTTATTTTTTTGTTTGCTCTAGTTTATTAATTTAATTCAATTAAGAAGGACTTATCTTTTCTACGATGATCAAATAGGGTCCTTATTGTCAATTTTATTCAAATAATGATACGAGCTTTTTTTAATTATGAATGTTTTTTAAAATTATGAATATTTTTAATGATTCCTTAGAAGTTAAATGGACTCTTTGATAGAGGTCTTACTAAAACTTCTTTAGAAAAATCTTTATTGATCTATATCTATCTATAAAAAGAGTATAGAGTACGACGTCTATGCACTAATTGAACCAATGACTATTCATGATTCCATAATTGAATCAATTCCATACCGGTTCCAAATTAGAGGAATGTTATGCTAAAACTTCGTTTGAAACGATGTGGTAGAAAGCAACGTGCGACTTGAAGGAGACGACCTTTTGTGGATTCTTTATTATATCCACCATTTTCCATTTCTATAGGAATGAAAGTGCTCTTGGCTCGACATCATTTGGTAATGTAAATAGTCCAGGATAGAGCTCGAGTAGAAAGTATTAATTGATTTCTCGGAGCAAAAATCTAGGGTTAATGCAAATCAATAAATTGGAACAACTTCGTGAGAATATAACTTCGATATAAAAATCGAAAGGATCCTATTCGAGGAAGTTTCCCATTCAAAAGGAAAATTTGTTGGGATTAATCAAACTTTTTCGACCCAAAGTGTATCACGCGGGAATCAAATGTCCACAAGATTCTTTGATAGAAGGAAATTCCAAAAAGGGGATGTTGCTGCCATTTTGAAAGGATTAAGAAGGACCGAAGGAATGTCTAAACCCAATGATTGATAAAGGATCTCAGAACAAGGAAACACCATTTAAATTGTCTCAATAAATGAGCCCGACTTAGTATCTTAAGATAAGAAATAAAAATTTTAAAGGAGACAAATAAGGGGGTAAAGACCACTCAATAAATGAAATTGCCTAACAATTTTCTTTTGAGCTATTTAAAAGTTATCTAACTTGAGTTATGAGTACGAATGATTTCTTTTTTTTTTTTCAGGAATGAAAAAGAAAAAAAAGACTTAAACCGCAGTCTAATTGATTTGATGATTTTATGCACCTTTTATGATTTACTAGAATTCAATACATAGATAAAACTTCGAATCAAATTATTTTTTTCTCGAGCCGTACGAAGAGAAAACTTCCTATACGTTTCTAGGAGGGGTATTGTTCATTTACATCTATCTCAATGAGCTGTCTTTCGAATCGTTGCAATTGATGTTCGATCCCGAAGAGAAGGAAAAGATCTGCAGAAAGTGGGTTTTTATGATCCGATAAAGAATCAAACTTATTTAAACGTTACTGCTATTCTATATTTCCTTGAACAGGGTGCTCAACCTACAGGAACTGTTCAAGATATTTTTAAAAAGGCGGGGGTTTTTAAGGAACTTCGCCCTAATCAAATGAAGTTCAATTAAGGAAAGAAATGCAAAAAGGGGGGTATATAAAAAAGAATAGAGAAAGATTCTATAAAATTATAGAAAAGT
>NW_020862931.1:0-28670 GCF_003713205.1 Coffea eugenioides
CTACATGAGCCAACAGGTCAGTCATTCGTTGAATGGCTGCGGCCACTTGTACGTTCGGATCAACCCTAGGTTCAGGGTTTGGTTCAGACGTAATTTCCCTAGTATCCCCATCAATCGTGGGTTGCCTAATTCCGCGACCACGACCACGTCCACTACGGGTGCCTTCCATATGGCTTAACTAGTCTAGGGTTGGACCACGAATACGGTATTAAAACCAAAGTATGCAGGTGCAAGTGATAAAAGTAGGCAATATACATATAACACATCTAACACAAACAGATCAAACATTAGTAGTCAAATGGATACAAGCAAAAGGACATATCCTTCGTGATACTAACTAAACCAATGGTACAAGAGCAACCAACTAAAAACTGTCCCTCTCTAGGGTTTCGGGCACACTCTACGAAAATAATACAATTTATATCTTAGGCATGGTTAATCATTCGTAATGAAACCCTAACACACCACATGACGTTCCATAGAATCGAATTTCTAGTCTGCCCAAGTCATTTCTAACCTAGGCTCTCGTCTATTTAGTAGTCGGGCACAAGAATCCCAAAATAAGATAATTCACAACTCGGGCTGACCAGTCCCAAGAGTAATTCATCCACAATCGAGATTCTTACCAGACCTACAGATCTATGGTCTCCAAGTACCATGATAAAGATTTAAAACCTATAACATTTCATGATCCAAAACTTATGCTCAAAAGAGCACTTAAACATTCGTACACGTTCACGGAATAGGGACCATAACACCACTTGGCCCAAGCTCACTCCGCGCAGAGACCACGCGAAGCAGCTCTGATACCACCTGTGACAGCCCCACCTCCCCCTAAGGTGAACCAAAGGATTCGGTGGACCACCTGTCCAGCTCTCGCCGGGACTACGGGGTCAAATCACTCCCAACTCTATAGCACGCGTGATAGAAACCAAAGAAAACGAACGATTGGAAAACCTCCAAGTTAAATGTAACTTACCAACCCATAGTATTGTCGAAATTCCTACCAGACTCTTTTTTTTTCTTTTCACACTTGGATACTATACTCGTCCGAAATCTCAGTAATTTCATTAAACTCCAGTAATAAAGAATGAACACGTTCGAGCGGGGTAATACATGTACATAAGTAAACACTTTTATATATATATAAATACATGATTGCAAAATTACAATTCAAAAGAGAGTTGTTGGATCGAAATACATTCAAGGTTTCTATTTATTGAGGAGCTATACAAAAGAATATATATCTAGCTCAACTCATGCTTCCAAACATCATTGTTCCCAAAAGATTTTCCTGTAAGGAAAACAAGGATAACAAAACGGGGTGAGCTATAAGCTCAATGAGGTACCAAAAATAATAATAACAATCAAGGACCAAGGAACTTCATGCTCAATTAATGAGGTACCAAAAATAATAATAACAGTCAAGGACCAAGGAACTTCATGCTCAATTAATCACATAGGTGTACCAAATAAGGAGATATGTAAACAACTTAGATAGAAAGGATACAGATGGCTCTCAAGAGCCAATTTCCCGTTGCAGTACTTGATCCGACTACGTTGACCCTCCGTCAACTTTCAACTAAAGAAAACCAGTCCAGTAGAATACCGCTTTAACGCCGAATCCCGTTCACCATTCATACCCCCTTACCGGACCCGAACGCCAAATAGAAACAGGAATGGTAATACTCGAGTATACCGGAATCAAGAGTCTCAATACTCAAAGATTTCATAAAAACAGGCACCCACGGATTGTCAATTTTCTCGACCAAGCCCTTGCATGGCTCGATTTAATTAACTCCCCATGAGATTGAGCTCAGGTTTAACAGGACGATCGTGGACTCACTTCCAAACGATCGCATCACAAGTGCAAGTAACAAGTTCAAGTACATAACAAGTACAAGTAATAGATTTCAGTTTGTTCAGTACAGGCAAGAGAACGAGTGTGATAAAGTACACCCTCGTCTCATACAAGATAAACAGTCAGGGAAGATATTCAAATAGCAAGTTGCAAGTACAGAAAACCAGTTTAGTAATAACTCAGGGGAGTGGTACACTCACCGGTTCAAGTCAGTTTTCACTTCAGATTGGCTTTAATCGCCAAGAAACCCTAAAACAACCAAAGTAAAATAATTGAAGGTTCCACTTTCAAAAATCGAGTATACAGAATGCACATGTGAGGCTCGACTACCAGTCGTATGCCTTGCCAAATAATTACTAATGCAAGGGTGCAAAACATGATTTTTAGAAACGAAAAGGTAACATGAAAACTTAGGCTCAAACAACCCATAAGCCCTTCGCTCAAATCACAAGTAAATCCAACTAGCTTTCAAGTAAAATTTCGGCAGCATATCCCTTGTGTTTACCTATTTTCCTGCCATCATGGCTTCGTTATTTCCTCAAATCAGTCCCAACATCTCGTACAACAATAATCTCATTCCCAAAAGCCGTTCACTAGGCTTAATGGCATTCAAGTACAAAATGTAGCTAGGAAATGACCGGATATGAAAGTCAAGCCCTAAACTATTCAAATAAACACAATAAAACTCGATTACAAGTCATAAACCAATGCCAAATATTACCACAATAGGGCTCCATAAGCATACATAAGCATTAGCGGAAACCAGAAAAATCCGGAATGGAACTCGCTTTAACCCTGAAAAAAAATAGTTTTGACGTCATTTTACGGTAATGGCACCAAAGGCACTACGATTATTGGATGAAAGTCCAAGACCCACCATTTCGAAGCTAAGAGATAGGGCTACAATATTGAAGAAGGTCACTCAACCCAGTTTTGAGTGTAACCAGGTCAAAAATTCAAGATAGTGCACCAGAATCACAAAAACAGATTCACAGAACACATTCTAGAGGAAACATCATAAATCAGGCTATCCAAGTCCAAATCCAGAAATTCCAAAACCATCTGAAAGCTAAGAAATAGGGCTACATTTCATCAGAAGGCCTCAATAACCAATTCGGAAGCATTCCTAACCAAAATAACCAATTACAGAAGCAAAAAAACCAGAACAGCAAAGGTAATTTCGACTTTTCTCAGGCTACGCTATTCCGATTGACCTGAAATTTTGTAGCCACCTCTAAAATATCATTCCCTACAACTTTCATGTTTTAAGCCAAGGCCAATTCGACCTCTAACTAAGAGCTACAAAATCGGGCAGAATGTAACTTCATAAACCCTAACTTTTCAATTTTTGGTCCAAAACAGAAATTGATTGCCATTATCCACTTTTTCCACCTCCTATATTCCTTACATACCATTTCCAATCATCATAAATAGCCACACAATCATGTTCATATTAAAACAGAAGAATCCCCAAAAATTATAAAATTTCATCAATTCAATCACAAATCAAGAAATGATCCATAAAGTTGCATCTTATTCCACCACTAAGCATAAATTAGGCATCATTAGAGGAAGGAAAGTGGTTCTTCACAACTCACCTTAGAAACAAGAGAGAGAGAGCAATAGGTCCTCTTAGCTTTCCAAATAACTCCACACAACACATCACTATCACTCCCTTAAGTGTTTTTATGAAGCAAAATCAAGAGTAAATGGTTGGTTTAGAAGATTGGAGCAAGATTGGAGCAAACTTGGAGAGCTTTCTTTCTTCCTTTCTTGAGAGAGAGGGCCGGCCACTAGAGAAGAAGAAAATGGTGAAATTTTGGTGATTTTTGTGATTTATTTGATCAATGGTAAGAAAATGAATAGTGGTCTTACAAGTCCCTCCAACCAAATGGTGACACTTGTCACCTCATTAAAGACTTGCCTAACTTTTGTCTCTCTTATACCAATCCACTTAGCATCCTCTACTTATCTCTTAACACCCGGTAAATTAATTCCAATATCCAAAACTTAACCTAGTTGGCCGAATTTTTTCGAACTTTTCGCACTAGTGGGTCCCACGTCTGATATATGTTCTTAATTTCTCAAAAACCAACTGATACTAGAAAAATCATCTAAAACCTATATTTACTCAATAAAATTATCTGAAAAATTTTCTAATAAAGAAAATGTCGAAAAGGCGGGCGAACAATAAAATAACCCTAGATACTTAGAAAATTTCGGGTTCTCACAGGACCAATAGCACAGGTATTAGTGGCAACATATGTAGCTTCCTGAACAGGTTTAGCGTTAATAGCCTTGGAATGTGCAATCATGGTCTTGTTGCTTATTGATGCCATCGGTGATATATGTAGTTGAATATTCGAAGTAAAAAGATGGAAAGTAGTGGTGGTCCCACCGGGCGTGCCAGAAATTTGTATGCTTTAAAATTTCAAATCTGCAAAATACACGACAAATATGTAATATATAAATTTAAAAAAATATGTGAGTATAGTCTCCGGAATTCTCTCAAACTTGTAAAGAGTCTCCTTCGATTCTTCTCTTCAAACGCTAAATCAAGGGCTTCGCGGCTTGTTCTCGGATCAACCACTGATTTCTCCAAATCTTGATATAGAAGATTTGAGGAATTTAAGAGATATTTGAAGACTTGTGTCTTAATATCTGAAAAGCTTGAAGAACTTGAAGATGCAGGCCTTTGTAGCTTGGAACTTCAAAATCTTGAGCGTGTGAGATGTCTCTTCGTGTCCCTTGACTTGGTAGAGAGACCTCTATTTATAACTGTGGTATGAGTTAGAGGTTGAAAACATGTATACCACTCTACTTGTCTGACAAGACATGCAGTCATATTAGGACTGTGCCAACTTATATATTATCTCTTCATTTTGTATTTATTAATAAAAAGATAATACCAATAAGTAATTTCTTGATTGGCCAAACTTGTAGGGACATATGACATGGCACCATTTGATTGGATAAGTTATTGCAGTATATAAAACATCTACATGGATTAAATAACTCTAGATATTATTTCTTTAATAAAGAAATAATTATTTAGATATTTATCCATAATTTCGTCAAATCATATAGACATGTGACATGGCGTAATTTAATTGGTAGAGATATCTTGGCAATTTTAATTGGCCGTAACACCTCATCTTGACATGTGGAGAGATATAATTGGTTGACGAATAGCCAAACTTCCAAGTGTGCATGACATATGGCAATATCCTATTGGTTAAGTATAAGCTATAGGAATAATTTATAGACCAATGGTAATTTTAGAATTAATTAAAATTTCATTGTCTACAATAGTTTCTAAAATGCACTAATCTTACTTACATGATGACTAATCCAAAGTCATGCAGGAAATGAATTCTTCTAAAGCATATTTGAATTTGGTCATCAATTAAGAAAGTTTTACAATCCTTTTTGTATGATCATGGAAAAATTTTGGAAAAAATTAAAAATTTCAGCAGCGTTTCCCCTTATAAAAGGACGAAATTCCCTGCCAGCAACCCACAATTCAACAACAAATTCACATAATTTCCATTTCCACAATCATTTCCAATATTTCCCAACAAAAGATAAGTATTTATTTGCATTTATGACCACAAAACAAGCAAATCAACAAACCCCCCACCAACACTTAATAGTCATATTGTCCTTAGTGTAAAAGGAGGGAAAAGAAACTAGTACTCCCCTAGAATGATATAGAGATCCAAGTTGACATCATGAACATCACGATCATCCAAAATGTACTTAAATTGCAGAGGAGGATACATTGCAAAAAAGGCCATAAGCTAAACAAAAGTACTAAAAACAAAAGTACTAGAGAAAGTTGGAAACTAAACATGACAAACGCAAATAAAAAACAAAGAAAATTAGGCCGTCGGGCCACCAAATTGTGAAGTAGCTTCAGTGCCACCAGTTAGAGGTATATCCTTAAGTGCTCTAGCCTCATCATCACCGCTTGGGACAGGAATTGATGTAGTCGGGCCTTCACCATGAATATGAGTAGGAATGGGCATAGGCGAATGTGGGATATGGAAATGATCCTCCAAAATGCGAAGACGTCGATCATGCCTATCTAATTGCTCTATCATATACTGCTCATGTTGGTTGATTTGCTCCATAACCTTAGCCTCCATACAATAGATAGCAGTCAACACCTCTTGCCATTTAGATTTGGATGACAGTGGTGGAAGTGGTAAAGGAGTCGATGAAGAGGGTCTTGGTTATTGTTGTCCTTCTTCTTGAGCAGTTGACGTAGGCTGAGGGTGAGGCGGAGGCTAAGTGGAGGTAGAAGTCTCGCCGACGGTGCTTTCTCTAAGCAAGTGAGCTCCAAAATCCTTTGGAATTGCTAGTGATTTTAGCAATGTGACAGTAACTGCATTAATCAATTTCGTAGACATAGCTTTGTCAACACCAAAGTTAACATTGAGTTTTTCAAAAAAGGAGAGAGAGAAGATGAGGGAACCCAAAGCAAGAGTCACCGGGTCTCATACGAGTAGTGGTACACATGTAACTGATGATAACACTGGGCAAAAGAAGTCCAGTGAGTTGTGGTCCCATCCCGTGCATCATCTTATCTAATAAGTAGACATCACTATTTCGAAACTCTTGTTTGCCACTCTTCTTGGAAACCACATTATGAGCAAATTGATAAAATATCAAGTGATATCAAGTTTCAAATGAATCAGCGTATGCCATCTACTTTTTAGAACATCATTTTCTCTATATTGGCTCTTAAGACGTGACACAGCTTCTTCAATCTTCCAAGGGTCTCTTGCTCGAAACTCTTTTGTCAGGTTCACATCAATTCCTTCATTGCTGACCTGAATATAGTTCGTGATGGTTTCCTGCTTGATGACTAATCTGGTGCCATGGACCCAAGAAATGTTTTGATTACCACTATGCCCGTGTTTATCCTCCATATTGGCATATAATTCTTTTACTAAGTTTGGATAACAATGCCTCAATAAGGTGAGAATATTCTTCCAACCAAGTCGAGCAAATGCCACCAACACCTTGTAATGATCATCCACATCCGGTGCCAAATGTTTTTCAATGTTAATTTCTTTTGCCAATCCAGCTTCATATCTCTCTTGATTTTCGAGAGAAGTAAATTGTGAGGTATCGTAATCCGGAGGTGGTTCTTCTTGACTTGTTGACGCTAGCTTGCATCTTGAACGAGGTGGAAGCTCAAGAGAAGAAGATTCTGCATCAAAATTCATAGGAGTTTCTTCAGGGCTTGGTGAAGGAGTCGGCTCATGAACGACAGCTTGTCTTGTTTTTGACCATGGTACCTACGAATAACCAAAGTAGTTCAAGCTTAGCACAATGATAATGAGAGCTAAATGCAAACTAATACATCAATAAGATTCAACCCAAGTAAAAACTCAACTTCCAAAAGGATCAAATAGATAATCATATATGAAAGACTAATCCTTGCTCCACTCATCTTTGCCATGACCAAATTATTCAAATTGTCAAAAGTTGAATTACAAACTTGAGAAGTCAAATAAATTCAACTTATAGCAAGTATTCTCAAGTCATAATCAAATGTGCAAATGACAAATGCTAGGGGAATAGCTACTAAAATTACCAAAATTTCCTCTTTAAAATCACATTAGAGGCACGCATCAGTGCAATCCACATTAACATTCCAAGGCTTCAACAATCAATCCACATTAACAAATCAAATTTACCTAAATAAGGCATGAAAAATATAGGCAAATTTTGACAGTTTTTATTAGCTTAATTAATGAGAAAAATAAAATATTTCCTCTTATCCACAAATGCCTCATAACTAAGCATAAAAACAATTTTAATGACATTTTAAGCATACTATGGCATAAAAACAATAAGAAATGGCAATTAATGTGCATTCCCCAAAGATATTAGAAAACTCAGGAAATTGAAATTTGGGAATTCTAAAATACCAAAGAACATGGAGAAATCTTATCTCAAATGTGTAAAGGGATACTAGAGGATTCTAAAGATGCCAAATGCAAGAAAAACATGTGCAAATTCAACCCCAAATTGGCGATTTTCAGTGCGCTCCCTTTCTCTTGTTGAAGATTAAAACCCCCTTAAATTGTATTTTTGATGCAAAATTTCTGAGGGTTAATGATTACAAGAGGTTGAAGGGTGATTTTGTGGCGGAAGATTGGAAAATTATTGGTTGAAATTGAAGATTGAAGAAGGGAGGTTAGGGTTTTAGGAGTGGCGGTTAGACGAAGAAGAGGAAATGTTTGAAAATGTATAAGGGAGCCTCGTCATTTCTTAAAAGACCCAACAAATCCAAGGTCGGATCCGATGAACCTCGGATCCTATAGTCCAAAAGTTTAGTCGAGGCCTCAGATCCGAGACTAATTCCTCGGATCCAAGCTTGGATCCTCTTGTTTCTGCAAAAATTGCAGAAACTGCAATTTTTTTTTTAATTCTGATGGTGATTTCTTGCAATTTCCAAACTACACTTGGAATGAAATTTTTTATACATTTACCTTCATATGCAAGTGTAATATACCTCAAACATCAAATGCAAGCCTTTAAAATAAATTAAACATGCCTAGATTGCAAATTGAGGATTGAGGTTCTTGGATCAAAATTTTTTTTTTTTTTTTTTTTTTTTTGCATTTTGCCACTAAAAATGCACTTTTTAGCACTAAATGCAACTCAAATGAGTACATAAATACATATAAACATGTTAATCATCAAAACTCACTTGACAATTATGGAAGTGCATCTTTTGACATCATAGTGAAAAATTTAAGCATTTAAGATCTAAAACTAAGATTAAATCTTTCTTTTTTAACTTCAGCTCTTTCAGTCAATCTCAAGGATGATCCTTCAAGATCAGCGGCCCTATAATACCAATGAAAACACTCAAAATAAAAAATTATACCAACAAAGATAAAACACACTAAAAGCAATCCAAACTAAAGAAATCACTAGGTTGCCTCCCAACAAGCACTTTGTTTAAAGTCGGTAAGCTTGACTTTCACTCTTCATTTTCAATGATTAAATAAATTTCCTAAGGAGTAGATTACTCCTTTAGGAATTCTCTCTCTAGCCAAATAAAGTTTCAATCTTTGACAATTTACTTTAAATGTAATGCCATTTTAACCCTTAATTTTCACCGCTCCATAGGGAAAGACTCCAACTATTTCAAATGGACCGGACCATCGGGATTTGAATTTGTCCGGGAACAATTTAAGCCGTGAATTATATAGTAGCACCTGTTGACTTTCTTCAAAGTGCTTTGGGAGAATATGCTTATCATGCAAAAAATTCACTTTTCTTGTAAATTTTGGCAATTTCATGTCAAGTTAAGCACACCTCCTTCAATTCACTAAGGTCGAACAATCTCTTTTCACCTGCAAATTTAAAATCAAGAATAATTACCTTAATGGCCCAATAAACTTTATGCTCTATTTCTGCTAGTAAGTGGCATGTTTTTCCATAAACAATCTTATATGGACACATTTCCAATGGCGTTTTAAATGCTATCCTATATGTCTACAAAGTATCATCTAACTTTCTTGGCCAATCTTTTTTTGATTTTTTCACAGTTTTCTCCAAGATGAGGTTAATTTGCCGATTTGCTAACAAAATTTGGCCATCGGCTTGAGGATGATAAGGAAGTGATGTTTTATGCTTGCATCCATATTTAAATAATAAAGTGTCAAATGATTTATTACAAAAATGCTTACTTTCGTCACTTATAATAATTTTTGGGACACCAAACTTACAAAATATGTTCTTTTTAAGAAATTTAAATATAACTTTAGCATCATTAGTAGGTGAAACAATAGCTTCCACTCATTTAGAACATAATCAACTGTTAAAAGAATGTATTTATTATTAAATGAACTAGAAAATAGTCCCATGAAAGCTATGCCCCAAACATCAAATAATTCAACTTTCATAGATTTAGTTAAAGGCATTTCATTTTTCCCAAAAACATTGCCAATTCTTTGATATTGATCACAATTTTTGACAAAATTTTTAATATCTTGGTATATAGGAGGCCAATAAAATTCACATTGCCATACCTTTGCTATAGTTTTAGTTGTGTTAAAATGTCCTCCTGTCTCAAAACTATGACAATGCATCAAAATGTTTTGTACCTTTTCTTCTGGAATACATCTTCTAATTATACCATCTGTACAATGTTTATAGAAGAATGGCTCTTCCCTAAAGTAGTGTATGGTGTCATGTATGAATTTCTTCCTTTGGTGAAAAGTCAAATCACTCAGTAACACTCCACTAACCACAAAATTGACCAAGTCGGCATACCAAGATGACTTTTGAATTGCCAATAAGAACTTATTTGAAAATTCTTCTGTAATTGAAATTTGATTTTCTTGTGGGATATTCTTAAGTCGGGAAAGATGATCAGCTACAAGATTTTCGAATCCCTTCTTATCTTTAATTACTAAATCAAACTTTTGCAATAATAAAATCCATCTAATTAGTCGAAACTTTGCATCTTTCTTGTTCAAAAGGTATTTATGAGCCGCGTGATCGGTGTAAACAATGACTTTAGATCCCATTAGATAAAATCTAAAATTATTCAATATAAATATTATCTTAAGCAACTCCTTTTCAGTTGTCACATAATTACTTTGAGCCTCGTTTAGCATTTTGCTTCCATAGTAAATGACGTGCAACTTCCTTTCATGCTTTTGATCAAGAACGGCTCCCAACACAAAGTCACTAGTATTACACATTAATTTGAAAGGTAAACTCCAATCCAGTGATGCTATGATCGGTGCAAAGACAAGTTCCTTCTTCGACCTATTAAAGGCAAGTAAACAATTGTCATTAAAATGAAAAGGAACATTTTTTGCATGTAAATCACATAAAGGTTTAGCAATTTTGAAAAAATCCTTAATAAACCATCGATAGAACCCCGCATATCCAAGAAAGTTATGGGTGCCCTTAACATTGATTGGTGAAGGCATCCTCTCAATAACTTCCACCTTTGCTTGATCTATCTTGATGCCTTTAGAAGAGATCTTATGCCCTAAAACAATACCTTTACAAACCATGAAATGACATTTTTGCCAATTAAGTACAAGGTTTGTCTCTTCATATCTCTGCAAAATTAAGTCTAAATTATGGAAATAATGATTATAAGTAGATCCAAATACAGATAAGTTTTCCATAAATATTTTCATTATTTTCTTATTGAAATCAGAAAAAATCGCCATTGTGCATCGTTGAAATGTGGTGGGAGCATTGCATAGTCCGAAAGCATTCTTCTGAAAACAACAGTGTCGTAGGGACAAGTAAATGTGATTTTCTCTTTATCTTTGGGAGCAATGACTATTTGATTGTACCCTAAAAAATCGTCCAAGAAATAATAAAAGTCATACCCAGCTAATCTTTCTAAAATTTGATCAAGAAAAAGAAGAGGAAAATGATCCTTTCTAGTAGCCTCATTGAGTTTTCTATAATTAATACAAACTCTCCAACCAATAATGACTCTAGACGGAATCATTTCATTATTTTTACCACACACTATAGTAATTTCACCCTTTTTAAGCATAACATGAATAGAAAAAATCCAAACACTATCTAGGATTGAAAAAATTATACCTGCATCAAGTCATTTAAGAATTTCTACTCTTACCACTTCTTTCATATTAAAATTTAATCTCCTTTAAGTTTCAACCATTGGTTTAGCATTTTCTTCTAATAAAATTTGATGCATGTAGATGGTTGGGCTAATTCCTTTGATATCAGGAATGATCCATCCTTAAATCTTCAAATACTTTCTTAAAACTCTTAGGAGCTTATCAAGTTGTTTCTCATCAAGAGCTGTATTGAAAATCATGGGCAAAGTTTCTTTTTCTCCCAAAATGCATACCTGAGATAGTTGGGAAGCGGTTTGAGCTCAAGTTTTGGGGTTTGCTCATAAGATGGTGATGGAAATCCCTTGTTCATTCCTAAACTTTTATATGAGTTACCTTTTTTGTAAGGAACTTGTGCCTGCAAATGTTTGGTCATTTCTTCTATTTCCTTCTTTTGCAATCTTACATCATTTAAACAAAGTTCAAGAGGATCATGGTCAAGATTAACTTGTGCCTGTAAATGTTTGGTCATTTCTTCTATTTCCTTCTTTTGCAATCTTACATTATTTAAACAAAGTTCAAGAGGATCATGGTCAAGATTAAACTTGACTCATCTCTTGTACCAATTCTTCACATATGCCAATGGAATAAACATGATCTATAAAATAGGGATATTTGTCTATCTTGCTCAAATCAACTTCAACCTCCTTTTTACCAATTTGAAATTTTAATTTGCCACGTTTCACATCAATGATTGTACCTGCAATTGTCAGAAATGGTCTACCCAAAATAATAAGCATGCTCACATCCTCCTCTATATCTAATACAACAAAATCAACTGGGATGATATATTTTTATACTATGATAAGTACATTTTCTAAAATATCTATCGGATGCCTAATAGACTTATCAGCCAATTGCAATGAGATGTTAGTTCGGTTTAATTCATTTAATCCCAATTGTCCAGCCACAGTTAAAGGGATCAATGAGACACTAGCATCAATGTCACAGAACGCATTAGAAAACTCTACATTACCAATAGTGCAAAAAATTGTGAAACTCCCAAGATCCTACAACTTTGGTGGCAATTTGTTTTTAGTGATGGCACTACACTCTTCCATTAATGCAATAGTCTCGTAATCCTCCATTTTCCTTTTTTTGATAATTATTTCCTTGAGAAATTTTGTATAAGCGGGAGTCTACAAAATAGTATCAACAAATGGAATGTTAATATATAATTGTTTAAAAATATTAACAAACTTTTCAAATTCTTTATTAACTCTTGATTGCTTCAATCTATATGAAAATGGAACCGGTGGAGGAATTAGGGTCATTACAGAAGTTGATGGTTCGCTCACATCTACTTTATCTTTTTCTTTACCTTGCTCATTCTTTTCTACTACCTCACTCTCTTGTTCGTCTTCTTTGCTCTCATTCTCTTTTTCTTTCATTCTCTCAACTACAGGCTGCTCACTTAATTGTTTACCATTGCAGAGGGTTATAGCCTTATATATGTTCTCTTGGCTTCACCTCGATTTTGCTAGATAGCTCCCCTTGGTTTCTATTATTTATAGCATTGGCTATTTGGCCCCAATTGGACCTCAACGTTCCTATACATATTGGTAATTTGGTCAATTCTTCTCTCAATTCTTTCAAACCATTGAGTAGTGGTACTAGTTAACTTTTCAAATTTATCAATTGATACATTTGCTAGCTTCTCAATTGCCAACTCCCAATCCAGTTTAGACTCCACAAGTGGTTGTTTCGGTTGAAAGTTCAGTGGATTTGTTAGTTGCGGTTGGTTCTGTTAGTCCTTCCATCCAAAGTTAGGATGGTTTCGCCACCCCAGATTGTAAATGTTGGAGTACGGATTGTTTTGGGGTTGCCGGCTATAATTGTTGAGGTATTGTACCTGCTTAACACTTGCACAAATAGAGTCATCGTGGTCTCTTCCATACATAGTACAACAGGCAACATTTATTCCTTGACTAGAACTAGAACCAACCTGTCTATTAAGTATCTTAACCACATTATCCATCTTGGCATTTAATACATTTAGACTATCAAGTTCGAGTATACCTGCTGTCTTCTTGTGTTACCTCGTTCATTGGCCCATTGATAGTTATTGGCAACCATCTTTTCAATCAAACTTTGAGCCTCCTCCACACTCTTTCCCACCAATGCACCTCCGGCTGTTGTATCCACATGAGTCTTGGTCGCATAAGTGAGTCTATTGTAAAACGTTTGAACCACAATCCAATCTAGCAAACCATAATGTGGACATTTACATAAAAAGCTCCTGAAAACTCTCCCAAACTTCATATAGAGATTCTCTGTGCTATTGAGAAAACCTAATTATATCCATACAGAGTTTAACAGTCTTGCCTGGTAGAAAAAATTTATTTAAAAATGCCTTGGACAAATTGGCCCAAGTTATAAAAGTATTAAGAGGGTGTGATTGTAACCAAACCTTAGCCTTGTCCCTCAAAGAAAGAGGAAACAATCTAAGCCTAATTGTATCATCGCTAACTCCATTAAGTTTAATTGTGTAACATATTTCCAAAATGGTAGACAAATGGAAATTAGGATTTTTAGTAGCATTACCTCCATATTGAGATTGTTGCACCATTTGAATTAATGCAGTTTAATCTTAAAATTATTAGCATTTACCATGGGTCTTGCAATGCTAGTTTGTAGTTTATTCATTCGGGGCAATGCAAAGTCCGTTAAAGGTCGTCTATTCCCTTCTATCTGCCATTGTATTAATTGGAGGAAGTTCGATGAAAGTTTCACCTTCATCTTGTGTCTCCCTGATGTCTTGCAGTGTTTGCCTTCTTTGTCTCCTTAGAGTTCTTTTGATTTCGAGATCCTATCGGACCGTTCCACGTAGAACACGATGCATGCACTGCTGTAATCACAATTAAAGAGAAATCAACCACAAACTAGATGAAATAAAATCTACTCTATCAATAATTAAAAGATATTCACAAATTACTACAATGTCTAGAGTAATAAAGATTGTTTTAGCTCTAATATTGCCATGGTTCCCTGACAACAATGCCAAAAACTTGACGAGGTCTATACCTGTGCTCGAATTTTAAACCTAATCTTCTCGTTAACCCAAAGTGCACGGGTTGTGAATTGTAGTACAAGGAAAGGGAGTCGAATCCTACGAGAACCACTTTTGAATTACTAAGGCTTAATCACACTCTCTATTAGCTAGGCTACACAAAATTAATCATAATTGAACAACAATAATGATAAAACAATTCAAAAGTTAACAATCTAAACTGGAGTAACTCAAATAACACAAGTGTTCTAGGGAATAGAATCCACTAATCATGGTCAAACATAGAAGAAATAATCAATTAATACTACTTTTCTTGTTTTGCTAGGGATGCATTTCACTAAGGTAATCAGAACTCACTTTTGCCGATGAACCGAAGTTAGCTAATACCTAAGTTTCCTTTCTTTTGTGGTGAAATCTCAAGTATCAACTAGATCAAGGACAAGAAATGTCATACAAGTCCACCTAAGTGCACCACTACTTTCGTGTGTCTACTCCTTAAGTCCCACTCATTCATTTTCCATCCTTGTCAATTATTTTCATAGATTAACAGCAATTAAGATGACTTGCAAATGATGATCAAGCACTTACAAGTGTTAAAGCATGAGCAAGTGAACTAGCAAGTACAAGATATAGTAATAATCAAGATCTAACCATAACCAAAGCTTAAATAGCTCCATCTACCCCTAGACCAAGAAGAGCTAGTTACACTTAGTGTATTTCACAATAAAGCTCATAACTCCTATGGAACCAAACATTCTTTAAAGCAAATAAAGAGAAAAGGGAGGAGCAGTTACTCATTCAAATGAAGAAACAAGATCTCCAAGCTTCATCAACTTCATAGCCATCCAAATATTTGATTACATCATGTGTTCTTCAAGGTTCTCTAAGGAAATAAGAAAGATAGACAAAACACTAAAAACTAGTGAGAAAACTAGAGATAACCCTACTTTCTTCTTTTTAACTTCTATCTCTAAGCTTCTCCTCTCTTTGATTCCTTATGTTTTATATATACTCCTTGGTTCCTTTTCTTTTTTTTCCCAAGAATCCCTTCATTGGAATCTCTAATATTCCTTCTTCAAATGTACAAGTTGCTTTATCAGCTTTCCAACCAAAATTCCTTGTGAGACAAGAGTCAAAAAGCAAGTGTGAAATGTGCATAAGTTGTTCTGCAAATTGCAGAAGAGAGAGGTAGATCCGAGCCCTAGGATCCAAGGGGTATCCAACTGATTCGAACTCGGATGTAAGATTTCTTCAATTTTTTACGTATTTTGCATGAAATTCCGAGGCCTCTCTAAAAGGGATCCAAGCTCGAATCATGGCCTCAAATACAACCCTTGATTACAGAAGTATATCCGAGGTCAGATCCTTGCTCTCCTGCTCCAATCCGAGTTAGGATCCAGCTCCCCTGTTTCCAGCTTCAACTTTCTTCCTTTGTTGCACAAATTTCTCTTCTTGTCTCACTTATGTATTATCCTCCAAGAAGTACATTGCATCTTCTTTAATTCAAACAAGTGCTTCATGCACCAATAACTTATAAACACCACAAATTTATGTATTAATCCACTCATTTCACACATTTAGTTCAATAAGCGATACTTGAAGAAATTTCACCAAAAAGGACTAAAAATTGGCTATGGTCCCTTAAAAACACACCAATAACTTGCATGTAACCACATAAAACACCTTTGAAATATTCACTTATCAATGGTGTCACGCGAACCTTAACCTTCACTCATGATTAGATTAAGCATGTTCATCTGTCTAATGCATAGTTGCATGTCACTTTTGAGCTTAATACAACTCAAAACTTATGTTCATGTTGATTCGGCATAAACACGAAATTAAAATCAAGATAGACAAATCCTAGCAAAAGTTAAGAAGTTAAACTAGAAAAATTAATCAATTTCCTTCATAAAGACCCTAACCCTGGAAGTGAATTAGTTAAACATGATGGAAAAAAATTAAAACCACAAATTCAATGTTTTAATATAAAGATAAGAATAAGAGAAAGCAACTTCTCAATTGCACATTCCAATCTTCTCTTTGCTCACTTCTTGATTCACGTGAGTTCGATCTTGATCTCTTAAGAAAATCTATGAAAATATGTTTTAAACTAAGTTAAGCCTATGTTTTCCAATCCTAAAATTGTTCCAAAGATCTCTTATTTATAGCTACTACATGTTACCATTGAATCCCAGTTGGAATAGGTTTCTTCGAGCTGAAAAAAGAAGCACATGATAATAATCCAATGATGAACGGCACCAGTCATGATACCGGTCATTGCTTTGCATTATTCAAATTCCAACTTCTTATGATGTCTGGCATGATGTCCAGTCCAATGATCAACGCCGATCATCATACTTCAGTTCTTCATTTTGCATTTCAGCTAGAGGTATAAACAAATCGAGCTGCTCACGATTGGGCGGATCAAATGCGAGTTCGAGTCGAATTCGATTAATATCGAGCTCGAGTTGAGTTCGAGCTAATTAAGACAAATTCGAGTTCAAAAATACTAAATTTGTTAAGTCGCGAACGACTTGCGAGCTCGATTATATATATATTTTTTATTTTGTAAAAATAATATAATTATTTTACTTAATTATTTTCCCTAATAATTATTATATCCCTAATTAATTTTTTCTTATGGTTGACAAAATGACATAATTGAAAACAGTAGTTAACCCTCATTTTGTTTTTAAGTTGTCAAAGGTGGGCCATCGTGTTTTAGACTTTTGATAAAAAAAAAATTATTAACTAAATTGCTGGAAATTGTCCATCATGAATTGCTTAACAAAGTTGGGTGAGGAATTTCATAAGGTGTGAATATTTAGCATGAAAAGCTAATTTATGTGCCACCTTATTGGCATCCCTAGGAACCCGTTTTACAACAACAATTTTTGCTTCTAACATGGACAGCCAAATATTCTCAATTATAGGACCACTGGCTGATAGCACCTCTTCCTCGTCATGCAAGTGGTTAATAACATTAAGTGACACAATTAAGAATTCTTAGATTTTTAATCAAGTCAATTGCCTCACGAATTGCTACTACCTTATCTATCTCAATATCTATCAGGCCATCAAAACAGATAATCCCACGACAAAGTGCCCATCATGACCTATAAATAATTCTCATCGTGTATTAGAGTTGACGTATTAAATAATTCCTTAGGTCAATTATTGACTTATAATTAATTGGAACAAAAGTAATTAATTATAATTTAGTTCCTGCAAAGAAAAAGATGCTGCCTTAATGAAATGTATAAAGGCTAACAACCATTGATAAGCTATCAAAATATAGAAACATATTTGATACATTTGAAAACAGAATTAACCATTGTCTTATTTCCAAGTTGCCAATGGTGGGGCATCCATCATCTATAGACTTAACATAATGAAAAAAATTTTAGTTCAATCATTAGCTAACAAGAAGCTGGAAGAAAACTAATCTTAGATTTAGTCCATGCAGAGAAAGAGAGTCATCTTCATGAAATGTTTGGAGGCCATAACAACTATTGATGAGCCATAAAAAACAGAATCATGTTTTTTCTAGCTAAACAAAAGAGATCACAGAAACCAAACCAAAATACGCAAGGCTAGAGGTGAGAATGGACCTGAGTATAGTAAAATACGGCACAATACAATTGGTAAAAATGAAATTTTGAGTTTTTTTTTTAATTTTTGAAAATTTGAACCAATTTCATCTCTTGAATCATCAACATCAAATTGATGTCCATTTCAACATAAAATCAATTTCGATATTAAAATAAAAAGCTATTAATCGCACATGCAGTAAGTCAGAGAAAACAGCAAGTTGCATCCGTAAAGCAAGTTGCATTTCTTGTAAAGGAGAAAATATGGTCATGCAGACAAAATTGAATATGAAGCTTATCCACAAAAAGTGATGCAGACAAAAATTGACAACGAAGCTGTCCACCGAAAGCGAAAGACAGCAACACCAGACCAATTAAAGAAAAATGGGGTTAATTATACTATATACCTTGTAATTTGTTGATAGTCACATTTGATCTCTTAGATATATACACTTTACCCCTACAAAGAAAGAGCAAAGTGCCACAAATCTCCACGATCTATTGTTTTAAATACATTGAAACCTTTTGGGAGTAGCAACTGATTGATTTGGATACAAGTGATCCTCAATTGAGGGGAAAAGCAAAACACTTGTGGCAGATGATTTGTCCACCACAAGAATGAAAAATATTGTGTTTGGATAATAGATTATTTGAAATAATTTTTTGAAAATAATATTATAATATTTTTTTGATGTGATGTATGTGATAGGTGGTTGAAAAATATGTTAATGATATCTTTATTAAGCAAAATTGCCGATGATGGACCTTAATATCTCAAGCCTTACGGCGTTGACTCCGACACTCGATCATTTCACCAAGTCTTAGCCACTTAGCAGTTTTCTGCAAAGGAATTTGGAATGGAATCCTCGAGTACCTCGGCGAGCAATCTGCTGCGCAATATTGGTTCAGCACAATAGACCGGCAATCTGCTTCAAGTTCAGGTGTGTGTGCATGCTTTTTGTGATTCAGCTTAACATTTTTTACTTCTATCTTTCCAAATGCTGTTGCTTGATTCTTTGATTCCGTATAATTAGTACTTTAAAAGCTCTCATATATTGTGGCTTCAACTCAGATTGCTGGGTGCTTTTAATTATCTTTAGCGGTGGAGTCAACTGCCTGTCTTCTTGGTCTACCGTACCTCAGATTGCTCGTTAGGCAATTATGAGGGATTCGGGACTCTAATTGTACTCACAAATCTAATCGTAGCATCGACTTAATCAGTAATTGTTCAAATTTGTCTTTCAAAATAAAAACAAAATACTAAAATTCGAAAGGAGCAGTTTAGATTGAGTCCTATTACTTATATCGAGCTGCGCGTTGCTATTTGCGGTTGAACCGCTGACTGTAAGTCCAGTTCATGTACATATACTTGCTTTCTCATGGTGGAAATTGGTAAACCTCAAAGCCTTCAAACCCAGAAACTAAGGAGACGGTAACGTGGTACAGCAATTGTTGTAATTTCTTTTTGTCAGTGTTCTGATCACGATGGATAAGGAGTGCTAATCGATCGTTTCCGTTGAGGCAAATTTGCAATCTCTTTCTTCAATGGTAAACAAAAGTTTCTCCATCTAATCAATTGTTTTTTGGTTGAAAATTTGTTTGGTAATTAAAGCAGAAGTGTTGAAAGACCAGTCAAACTAGTACGTAGGAGATTGTAGGGTATATAGAGGTTGCCTTTCTTTTGTTGTGGGATTGGATTCTTTTGATTCTTAGCTATCAATTATTACGTAGAATAAGTGAGTCGAGACTTTGATGATGATGGCTTCTAATAATAGTTCTTCACTTCTTTTGATCAATGGCGAGAGCGTTCTTAGACCAGCAATTACAGAGCAATGGAGAAAGTGTTCTTTATGGTGTCGTATAATCACCGATTCTGAAGTAGAAAAGCTTTGTAGTATACTTTGAGAGCTTCATTATCACTTGTTTGATAAGAAATGAAATCGTACATAGACAGGGACTTAAACTGGACAGAGGATCCGAAGCCGCGAGCCTTTGATCCGAAGCAAAAGTTTATCGGGTATTTCAGACTGGAAGATAAGTCGAATGGGGAAGCAATCATAGGCTGGAATGGGTGGGGATCGGGGAGGGAGCAGCCCGGTGCATACATATGGAGCGTAGACCGGATGGTGTCCCATTAATTTTCCTTTTTTTTTTTTAGTTTTTATTCATAATCATTGGGGACTTCAAGTCTACAAAATGAAAAAAAAGAAAAAGAAAAGAAGTTAAGAGTCGAATTAGGGATTTAATGGTCACCTATAGGCGTGTTAATGGATAAGGTCTGGGTTGGATCCCTTTGATCCAAATTTAAACCCATTAAATTTAGTTAGACTCACACTCAAATCCAAACCCTTATGAGTCTGAAAAAATTAGTTTAAATCCAGACCCTCTTGGATCTAGGTATCTAATAGGTATCTATTATATTTTATAAACGCACTAAAATAAAAATATATTAAAAGTATATAGATTTCAAAAAATATATATACACACCATCCATTTTTTATTTTCAAATAATAAAATTAATATTCAAGAAGTTAAATGTAATATTATGAACTCAAAAAAATAACTGCTATCAACTGCTTCTATTTATTTTTGAAACTTCAACTGTATCTACATCAAATCTTTCATTTATTTGTCTTTACTTTTTCTCCTTTTTCTGAAAAGGTTTGTACTACTTACAATGACAACCAGGATTAGGTTAGAAAAAGAAAATAATCATAAAGTCTTACTATATTTGATTCAATAATCATAGAATATTAGCCTATTCTATAAATTTACTAATACATATATATAATTTAATTATATATACATGAGATTGGGTAGAGTCTTGTATGGGTTTGGATTTTGATATAGATTATAGAAAATCAGACCCACCCAAATCCATAACTCTTTTATAGGGTCTGAATTTGGATACGATTTGAATTTAATTTCTCAAATCCAATCCCTACCCAAGTACATTGGGTTTGGATTGAATTTGGGTAAAAGCCGATCCATTGACATCATGCCTAATCACCTATCTAATATCTCTACTAACTAAATTGGGTTTTGGGAACGTTCCTTTCCTTTCATTGGTACTTAGTTCTAGAAACCAACATTGTTGATGTGTAGTTTGATTAAGGAAAATAGAATGATCTTTGCAATACTCTAATCGACTCAAACCAAAAACAAAAAAAAAAAACAAAAAAGATTCAGAGGAGTATATAAAGACATTAGAAATGAAATAAGTGAGTAGTTTTATTTCACAAATCTAATGTCCAGAAGTGTCGACGTCATTTTTGTTTTTTACATGTATTCAAAGAAACTTTACCCGGTCAAAATGCCTATTACGTTGGTTAGGGGCTAAGTGTAACTAAAGTGGATTCAAGAAGGTAATGTGCAAGTAACTAATTCAGGAGCTTAAGATAAAAGAATGACTACAAAATATTTCTCTTCTAAGCAAGAAAAGGGAAAAGTGACACGAATGCTAGGGCAAAAGTAAGTGTATGTGTTTGTGCTAGTAAAAGTGTATTTGTCGGCAAAATCAATGTGCAATCTTATATGTAAATTCTATATATGTGGAAGTAGATTTTCTAGCTAAGGTCGTGTAAACTAATTTAAAAGAATTAATGGATTAAATTGTCACTTGATTATAAAGTTCAATGATTCAATACATTCTAACTTGTCTAAAATCCGCATTTGAGTGCACGAAAAACATCGTATTCTAAAATTTATTTAAAAGAATAAGACTCTAATTGTTACCTGAATTCCCTCCCCCCAATAGCTCAGTGTATGGGTAAATTTTCAAATTTCCACACAACAATGGATTTGTCAAATAAAATTGGAAAAGAAATGTAAATTTAATTAGGAATAACACCTTAAATAATTACCTAGCGAAACAAAAATACAAACAATCTACAACACCGAAATATGTTCTGCATGTATATATATATAAGAGCAATATATATACCCGTGCTGGGACCAATGTTTGGAATCATTGAAAAGTTCCAGCCTAGGATTGCTCAAGATAAATTTGCAGTCTGCCTGATGCCAGTTCTGCCTCCAGTTCAAAATATAAAAACATATTTGCTAAACAAAAGGTTATTTTGAAAACAGAATCAACCATTGTCTTATTTCCAAGTTGTCAATGGTGGGCCATCATCTATAGACTTGAGCAATGAAGAATCAATCATTCGCTAACAAGAAATTGGAAGAAAACTAATCTTTGATTTAGTCCATGCAGAGAAAGAGAGTCATCTTCATGAAATGTTTGACGGTCGTGATAACCATTGATGAACCATCAAAAACAGAATCATGTTTATTCTAACTAAACAAAAGAGATCATAGAAATCCAACCAAACCAAAATACGTAAGACTAGAGGTGAGAATAGATCCGAATACAGCAAAATATGATATAATACAATTGATAAAATTGAAATTTTGAGTTTTTTTTCTTTGAAAATTTGAACCAATTTCATCTCTTGATTCATCAAACATGAAATTGATGTCCATTTCAAAGTAAAATCAATTTTGATATTAAAATAAAAAACTATTAATCGTACATGCAATAGGTCAAAGGAAACTACAAAATCTAAGGATAGAAAAAGACTTGAAGTCAATGGTGATTGTAGAAATTTTTTTTAAAACAAAGCATCAGTAAAGCAAGTTGCAGTTCTTGTAAAAGAGATACACGGGTGACGAGAAAAATATAATGATACTTTTTGATTAACCATTAATAAAAGAAAAAAAAGAAAAAAATTTAAAGAGCTAGATGAAATAAGAATGGAAGTCAGAAGGGCCTCCGTGTGGGACCTTTTCACCTTACCGGCACTCCCTATTTTAATTAAAGTTGCTGGTGATGAACCTTAATCTCTCTAGGCTTATATTGTTGACTCCAAGATTCAATCATTTCACCCAACTTCTTAGCAGTTTTCTGCGAAGGATTTTGGAACGGAATCCTTGAGTACCTCGGCCTGCAATCTGCTGCGGACTATTGCTGGGTTCAGCACAGTACTTCGGCTTTTCAGGAAAAATCTGCATCAAAGTTCAGGTGCGTGTGCATGCTTGTTGAGATTCAGCTTAACATTACTGTTTCTTTCTATCTTTCCAAATACTCTGTTGCTTAATCTTTAATTCCGTAGAGTGGTGTATAACTAGCTAGTACTTCTTAAAGATCTCACATATTGTACCTTCAACTTTAGCTGGGTGCTTTTATTTATCTTTTAGGTGTGGAGTCAACTGCCTGTCTTCCCTGGTCTATCTCAGATAAGATCATTTTATTCAATAAATTTGCACTAATGTCAAAAATACATCAAATCAAATATGATATAAATACATATAGATCTGAAATCAATAAACAATAGATGTGAAAAATCACTATAGATTTGTAGTTGGGCAATTATGAGGGATTTGGGACTGTAATTGTAGTCACAATATAATCAGACGTTGACTTAAACAGTGTTGCTCAAATTTATCTTTCAAAATAAAAAGAAAAAACTAGAATTTGAAATGTGCAGTTTAGATTGAATCCTACCAGTAGCAGCCCGGTCTACCTTGGTGAATTCATATTCCTTGCAAATACAACATGCATATGAATCCATGTTGACATGAAAAATTCCCGTGCACACAGCAGAAGCAATTCTAATACATATAAAAAATATGTGGGAAGACAAGGGGACAAACACTCAATAATTTATTTAACTCAAAACAAGCTTTTCGTTCACGACAACTCACAAATCTCAACTATGAGATTTTCTCTCAAGTCGAATTTCTAGACTCAACTCAACTTTCCACATCTCTTCACCTAATAACCTACTAGACTAGTAGTATTTATAGACTCTAAAACCTCCTAAAACAAATATAATTGTAAATCAAAACTTATTTGGAAATTGACTTGAGATTTCCTAATCTAATATGTAAACTGAACAAATAAGATACCAAAAGGAATTAGGAAACTAATTGCTAAAATAGTTTGGTTTAATTTTTTTCATTGCCTCCTTTAAACCAAGCTCTCAATTTTGTCATCTCCAACGCTATCACGGGCTTGAATCTCCATGAAAAATTCAGTTGCAGTATAAACAACATTGAACACCAACTTCCAATAGATTTCCAATTTCATCTTCATGCGCGGTAGTGGAAGAAATTTGTACTTCTCAAACAACTTCTTGGCTTGATCACTCTTGTCAAAAAATTCAAACATATTCACTCATACTCCTTTTGATACTCCATAATTTAATTCATTCATATCACCAATAAAATCTCCCAAAACCAGAAAATCATAGTTGATGCTACCAATGGTTTTAGCATCATCATGTTTGCCCTTTACTTTTTTTCACACTAACAATTGCATCAACTTTAGCAGTATCATAATTTTCAATTAATTTGTCCACTTCACAATTGATCTCAACCAAGTCCATCACTTGATTTTCCTCTTCAAAAAATTCAACAATCTCAATAAAGTCAACAATTTCTCTATCATCATGACCTTCAATCACATCTTCAATTTGATCAATGATTTCACTTTCTTTCTCAACCACGTACGGAATTTCTTCTTCAATCACGATTTATTCATTTTCATGTGTGTCCACAATTGTTACAATTTCTTCTTTCTTTGCCTCATCAAAAACTTCTTTTTCTTCTTCCTCGTTACAAATTTCTTCTCCACCATGGCCATAGGAATTTATTAAAAATTTCCAAACCTCTTTTGTTGTCTTTACATGTATGAATTTTTTCACTACGTGTAACTAGACTTGGGTTTGGAGATAGTATAATGCCTTATATCTCAACTGTCTACTCCTCTTTAATTATTTAACTGCATCCCTTGATAATTCTGTGCCTGTTATAGGTTTTATAAACCCTTTTTGGATAATATTCCAAACTCCAATATTTTGGAAAAAATTCTTCATAATCGACCTCCAAATCTCAAAATCGTTTTTACCATCAAAGATAAAAACACCACAATGTGGTAAATAATACAAATCCATATTTTAATTTTGCAAACAAGCCCCAGGATCAAAGCCTAGAGCCCTGATACCATTTGTTGGGATCCAGACATAGAACATACAACTATTGAGATATCAAGAACACAATAATTTAATGAGGAACAAACCACAATCATGAAAGATAAACGATACATAATATTTAACGTGGTTTGACTCCACTATTGAGCCTACATCCACGGAGAGAAACTCGTTCTTTGTTATAAGAGGAAAATCCTGTACAAGAATACAACCCAAATCCAACTCTTGTATACTATCTCTCATCTCCTAAGAACTTCTCTCACCACCCATGTATAAAGCTACATGTTGCCTCTTGTATGCTCTTGTGTGTCACATTGTAGGATGCCAACACACCTATTTATAGGGAATATTATTTGGCCAAAACTCAAATAATAACAGGAAATCAATTCGAATTCTTAGACTCATACAGAATAAGAAATAACTCCTAATTCTAAACAAAATAGGAAATTTCTTGACTACTATTTCAAGTAACTAAAACCAATTAGGAAACTAGTTACTTCCACACAAAACAAGAATCTTACCTAAAAGAAATTAAGTTAATTTCCTAACAAATCTCCACCTTAGCGTAAATTTCTTTTAAAAATCATTTGCCTTCAACTACTAAATAATATGATACCGAATTACACACCCAAATCAATACAGTCCTGACATAAAATTGATTTAATCGGTAAATGAACATGTGTAGTTACCCCAGGTCCAACCTCCAGTTGACTCGTAAAAAGATGCCTCAATTCATTATCTCCCTTTGTATGATTTCTTCTCACCACCACTTGCAATCGGGGATCTCTTTCTGTGAGTTCTAACCCTAATCATTGAGGCAACCAAGTGGTAAAATCACCATACTTCTTCCCGTCCTCAAGACTATCTCGTTTCGTGTGGCTTGCAAGACTCCACCTAAAACGAAAAATTTGTAACTGTCAATCTTCTGACGTATGAAAATTAGATCTCTTTGTTTCTCTGGAACACGTGCCACTCCACCTAAAGAACATAACCAAAATCTAAAATTCACCGGAATGAAGTATCCAACGTTGGAGGTGTGAGAAATTTTCCACCAATTCACGTCCAAAATCAACACTGGACCCCACCTTTTTCTTGACTCTCACACCTTTGACCATTGTCCCACAGTTAACCGCCCTATTGGGCCGTGGGTTTTGTTCCTAGAGGTAGGTGAAACCACAACAGATGAGGAGTCCAAACCCGTAGGTCATGAAACCCCGTACCCCTCCAAAAGGCCTGGCTAGGTGGGAGATATCACGATAAGTTATTAAAGCGATCCAGGACTTCCTCTCTAACTGATGTGGGATCATTACAATCTACCCCCCTTAGGAGAACCCAGCGTTCTCGCTAGTACACCGGGGTTTGGAGTCGGCTCTGATACCAAATCTAACACCTCTGACCAATATTGTCCCACAGTTAACTGCTCCATTGGGCCGTGGATTTTATTCCTAGAGGTGGGTGAAACCACAACAGATGAGGAACCCAATCCCGCAGGTCATGAAATCCCGCACTCCTCCAAAAGGTCTCGGTCAGGTGGGGGACACCACGACAGGTTATTAAAGTGGCTCAGGACTTCCTCCCTAGCCGATGTGGAATTGTTACAATCCTAACACCTCTGACCAATATTGTCCGACAATTAACCGCCTCATTAGACCGTGGGTTTTGTTCCTAGAGGTGGGTGAAACCACAACAGATGAAGATCTCAAACCCGCAGGTCATGAGACCCCGCACCCCTCCAAAAGGCCTCGGTTAGGTGGGGGACACCACAGCAGGTTATTAAAGCGGTTCAAGACTTCCTCCCTAGCCGATGTGGGATCATTACAATCCACCCCCCTTTAGGAGAACCCAGTATCCTCGCTGGTACACCAGAGTTGAAAGTCGGCTCTGATACCAATTCTAACACCTCTGATCAATATTGTCCCACAGTTAACCGCCCCATTGAGCCATGGGTTTTGTTCCTGGAGGTGGATGAAACCACAACAGAGAGGAGCCCAAGCCCGTAGGTCATGAAACCCTGCACCCCTCCAAAAGACTTCGGTCAGGTAGGGGACACCACAACAGGTTATTAAAGTGGCCCAAGACTTTCTCCCTAGGCGATGTGGGATCATTATATTGACCATTGAATCACCTGCCTAGATTCACCGTCAAGTATTTCCATGCTTTTCGACTTCCCATCCTTCACCATCAATGCTTTTTGCCATGCCATTGAAACAAGGACACCACCCATTAAATTGTTCAATTGATGATAGCTACCAATCCACTTGATCTCAATAGTTAACCAGAATCCAACCTTGAATAACCAAACTCTTGTTCCAACCATTTAGTTTGTTGGGATCCAAGTGCTTGAGAGCATGGCAATGGTAAAGAATCCTTCCACAAATTTTCAATAATAGCTGACCAAGCCTAAGAAACTCCTTACTTTAGTCACATTAGTGTGCCTGGCCAATCTACGATTACATCCACTTTCTTTGGATCGATTGACACTCCTTGGGCTGATATTACGTGTCTTAAGAAGGCCACATTCTTCAACCAAGATTTATAATTTTTAAACTTAGCATACAATTTCTCCCTTCTTAATATCTTTAAAACTCCCTTAAGGTGGGAGACATGAGTTTCTTCATTTGAGGAGTATACCAGAATGTCACCAATAAATATCACAACAAAACGATCTAGTTGCAATTTGAATACCCTATTCATCAAATCCATAAAGGCTGCTGAGACGTTGGTTAATCCGAAGGACATTACTAAAAACTCGTAGTGCCCATATCTCATACGAAATGCACTTTTTTGGATATCTTCGATTTAATTTTCAATTGATGGTATTCAGATCTTAAATCTATTTTAGAAAATACTTTAGTTCCCTTCAACTGGTCAAAAAGATCATCTATCCCAGGAAAGAGGGTATTTGTTTTTTATTGTGATTCGATTCAATTCTCTATAATCGATACACAATCTTAGACTACCCTCTTTCTTCTTCACAAAGAGTACTGTGCACCCCAAGGAGAAATACTAGATCTAATTAATTTCTTATCTAATAATTTCTATAATTGCTCCTTAAGTTCTTTTAATTCTGCAGGTGTCATTCTATAGTGGAACTTAGATATAGGAGTCACCTCTGGAACAATATTTATTTCAAATTTTATTTCTCTATCTGGAGGTAAATCAGGAAGGTCATTCGAAAATACGTCGGGAAAGTTTTTCGCCACCGGAATCTTTTCTAAAGGCATTCCCTCTTTCTCCGTATCTATCACATAAGCCAAATATATCTTACATTCATTTCTTGTTGTCTTATAAGTCTGCATTGCAGACAGAAGTGGTAACTTACGGATTTTTTAACACCAGTATTTCCTTGATAAGAAAAATCCTTCTCGTGTGGTTTTATGAATAATACTCTCTTTTTGCTATAATCAGTCTGTGCAAAATGTCTAACTAGCCTATCCATTCCTAGAATGGCGTCAAAATCACTCATGTTTATTTGCATTAAATCCACTTCTAATTTTCTAACTTTTAATTCCACACTACAGTTTGGATACTTTATATAGGATATTAGTATTTTATTTTCTAGAGCAAGCACTC
>NW_020862932.1:5000-19202 GCF_003713205.1 Coffea eugenioides
CAACGCACTTGCGCACAAGTATTCAGAACCTAGAACACTTAGGCAAACTAAACGAACACACGCACAAGTTACAGCCAACAAGGCCAACCCTGTATTTCACCTCAACGGTTACAAGGACTTTCTACAAACACTTGGCGTGCAGAACATCTAAAGGGTTACAGAGTGGCGCAGCGGAAGCGTGGTGGGCCCATAACCCACAGGTCCTAGGATCGAAACCTGGCTCTGATACCAAACTCTTACGAGGTGTTTACTCACCCTAGCAAACCACGCACGTAATGGCACTGGTAGCCGCTACCAGTCAGCCCACACAACGCACTTGCGCACAAGTATTCAGAACCTAGAACACTTAGGCAAACTAAACGAACACACGCACAAGTTACAGCCAACAAGGCCAACCCTGTATTTCACCTCGTAAGAGTTTGGTATCAGAGCACGGCTCTGATCCATTAGACCGTGCTTTTGTTGTTGTGTCTGTTTTGTAGGGTAATGATGGTTGGACACGGAAATACTGTCCAAGATCGGTTGCAACGTCAGGAGCTTGCCTTTGAGGACTTGATGCAGCGTCTGGGAGACGTCCCAGAGGGCTTCAACGTCGTGGAAGTTCTGTTGCAGACCCGACAGACGATTAACACCCTGACGGCACAGATGGAGGAAACCAGGCAGACGGTTTCTTCTGTTGGGGATGTTGTGGCATTGAGGAACGAAGTGGCTTCGTCCCATGCTGAGATCGCGGCTTTACAGTCGGAGATCGGTGTGTTGAAGAGGGCGGTTGGCTCTTCCAACACACAGCCTGTTCAGAAATCTTCGAGAGGGAAAGTTAAAGTCCCTGAGCCGAAACCGTACCAGGGGAGTAGGAGTTCGAAGGACCTTGAGAACTTCTTGTGGGATGTCGAACAGTACTTCAAGGCTGTTGACGTTCCAGAAGTTGAGAAGGTAACCATTGCATCAATGTACCTTAGCGGTGATGCAAAGTTGTGGTGGAGAATGATGCAATCAGACCCCACCAGACCCAAGGTTGACACTTGGGATGTGTTGAAGGAGGAATTGAAGAAGCAATTCCTTCCCACGAATGTTTCGTGGAAAGTCCGGGACGCGTTGTGGAACTTGAAGCAGAACAAGAGCGTACATGAGTACGTTGCTGAGTTCCAGGCCCTGATGTTGGGTGTGAAAGAGATGTCTGAGGAAGACAGACTCTACACCTTCATCCGTGGACTACAGCCGTGGGCGCAGAGGGAGTTGCGGAGACAAAATGTTCAGACCGTGTCTCAAGCACTCGTTGCCGCAGAGAAGTTGATAGACTTCGAGTCCATGGGATCCAACAACGAGAAGGAAAACGAGAAGGGCAAGGAGAAGGGCAAGGACCTGAAAGGTGGACCGTTCGCGAAGAAGAAGAAGAAGCAGTCGGGGACAACGACTGAACCTGATGGTGCTTCTCCTTCTAAAGAAAAGCAAGCACCGAATCCGAAGAAGGATGGCTGCTTTAATTGCGGAGGACCACACTTTGCCCGCAATTGTCCCAATAAAAAGAAGGACCAGAATGTTAGTGCCTTGGTAGCGGAAGATGATGGTGATCTGTTGGAGTTGCAGGATGCACGGATCAACCCCATGCAGTTCGTGAATGCCATCTCAGGTACTAATGGTCGTACTACTTACATTAGTTTGATGTATGTGCAGGTTACGTTGAATGGTAACCGGATACTGGCGATGATGGATACGGGAGCATCGCACAGTTGTGTGACGGAACGCGTAGTAAAGCAGTTCCAGCTTAAGTTGAAGGACTTGGGCTTCAAGTTGAAGGCTGTCAACTCTGAAGCCAAGCCAGTGTTGGGCGTAGCAACGGTGGAATTGGAGTTGGGGCCGTGGAAGGGATGGTGCAGCCTCATGGCCAGTCAAATGGACGATTTTGACTTGATCCTTGGCAAGGACTTCATGGTCGCGAACAGGATCTACCCAATTCCCCACTTGGACGGCGTCATGGTGGACGACGACCAAAACCCAGGCTTCGTTGCTGCAGTAAGGTTGCCGAGACAGAAGGGCAACCTACGGAAGAGCATGGTGTCAGCGGTACAAACTGAGTCCAGCCTTAGGCACGGCGAAGTGGTGCACGTTGCTGCGTTGGTGGGAACAAAGCCCGACATGTACCAGGAGGTACCAGATGCCGTGGCCCATGGGTTGGAGGAATTCGCAGATCTGATGCCTGCGGAGTTGCTGAGGTGGCTGCCTCCTAGACGTGCCGTGGAACACCGAATCGAGTTGGTGCGAGGAGCCCAACCCCCTGCCCAGGCTCCTTACCGCACGACCCAGATGAAGGTAGCGGAGTTGCGGTGCCAACTGAACGCAATGCTAGGAAGCCAAGCGCTGAGACCGTCGAAGGCTCTGTACGGTGCTCCAGCGTTGTTCCGGAGGAAGACAGACGGAACGTTGAGAATTTATGTGGACTATCGTGCCTTGTTCGATAGGCTGGCGAGGGCACATTTCCACACCAGAAGTGACTTGCGATTGGGATATCGGCAAGTTCAAATGACCCGAGTTAGTGAAGACGAAGTTGCTGAGTACCTGGGGAAGGTGCGGAAGCAAGCCAAGTTGACGAGGGCGTCAACCTCTTCGAGTGGGGGTGGTTTGTTAGCCCCTTAGGGCGCGGTCCAGGCGGAACGCGCGCGGCCGTGGCCAAGTTCGGCCAGCCATGGCCTAGGTGGTAAGGCCGAAGGTGACACTTGTTGGAAATGGGTGAACAGGTGTTTGATAATGTTTTCCTAGTCTATGTATGGGCTGGGGAAAGTTTTAGGGGCATCAGGTGCCTCTAAGTTAGTTGGGGAAAAAGGGGTGCCTCTACTAACGGTTGGAAGTTTCCTTCTAAGACATATATAGAGGGGTAACTGTAACTAAGCCAAGTCAAGGCCAAGTGCTTGGAACCACGGTGCCTAAGATTGCTAAGTGTTGGGGCAAGCTGGGCGCGGAACGTTGCCGATGGCGGGAAACGGGGCGCGCGGAAGTGTACGGCAGTTGCCTGTGCGCGCCAAAGCTAGACGTTGGGCGGTTGCTAACCGTTGCTGGCAGTTGCTAGGAGTTGCTGGCGGTTACCAGCAACTCAGCCTTGTTCCTAGCGGATTCCTAACTTTGGGGACGTTCAGATAAGACCAGCGGTTGGGTCTGTTGTCAACCGTAATTGTGCCTATAAATAATGGGCTAGGCAGAGACTAAAGGGCGGAGATTCTAAGATAGAGAGAATCACCTTTAGATGTTCTGCACGCCAAGTGTTTGTAGACGCGCTGCCTCCTAGACGTGCTGCGGGACACCGAATTGAGTTGGTGCCAGGAGCCCAACCCCCTGCCCAGACCCTGATGGAGTTAGCGGAGTTGCGGCGCCAACTGAATGCAATGCTAGAAAGCCAAGCGCTGAGACCGTCGAAGGCTCTGTACGGTGCTCCAGCGTTGTTCCGGAGGAAGACAGACGGAACGTTGAGAATTTATGTGGACTATCGTGCCTTGTGCGATAGGCTGGCGAGGGCACATTTCCACACCAGAAGTGACTTGCGATTGGGATATCGGCAAGTTCAAATGACCCGAGTTAGTGAAGACGAAGTTGCCGAGTACCTGGGGAAGGTGCGGAAGCAAGCCAAGTTGACGAGGGCGTCAACCTCTTCGAGTGGGGGTGGTTTGTTAGCCCCTTAGGGCGCGGTCCAGGCGGAACGCGCGCGGCCGTGGCCAAGTTCGGCCAGCCATGGCCTAGGTGGTAAGGCCGAAGGTGACACTTGTTGGAAATGGGTGAACAGGTGTTTGATAATGTTTTCCTAGTCTATGTATGGGTTGGGGAAAGTTTTAGGGGCATCAGGTGCCTCTAAGTTAGTTGGGGAAAAAGGGGTGCCTCTACTAACGGTTGGAAGTTTCCCTCTAAGACATATATAGAGGGGTAACTGTAACTAAGCCAAGTCAAGGCCGAGGGCTAGGGGCCAAGGCCACGGGATGGGCTATGGCTTGGTGGGTTGTTCGGTGGTTTCCAAGTGCTTGGAACCACGGTGCCTAAATTGCTAAGTGTTGGGGCAAAGCTGGGCGCAGAACGTTGCGATGGCGGGAAACGGGGCGCGCGGAAGTGTACGGCAGTTGCCTCGTGCGCGCCAAAGCTAGACGTTGGGCGGTTGCTAACCGTTGCTGGCAGTTGCTAGGAGTTGCTGGCGGTTACCAGCAACTCAGCCTTGTTCCTAGCGGATTCCTGTTTTGTGGATGTTTAGATAAGACCAACGGTTGGGTCTCTTGTCAACCGTAATTGTGCCTATAAATAATGGGCTAGGCAGAGACTAAAGAGGGAGATTCTAAGATAGAGAGAATCACCTTTAGATGTTCTGCACGCCAAGTGTTTGTAAAAGTCCTTGTAACCGTTGAGGTGAAATACAGGGTTGGCCTTGTTGCTGTAACTTGTGCGTGTGTTTCGTTTAGTTTGCCTAAGTGTTCTAGGTTCTGAATACTTGTGCGCAAGTGCGTTGTGTGGGCTGACTGGTAGCGGCTACCAGTGCCATTACGTGCGTGGTTTGCTAGGGTGAGTAAACACCTCGTAACACCTTCTGTCTCGGCAACCTTACTGCAGCAACGAAGCCTGGGTTTTGGTCGTCGTCCACCATGACGCCGTCCAAGTGGGGAATTGGTAGATCCTGTTCGCGACCATGAAGTCCTTGCCAAGGATCAAGTCAAAGTCGTCCATTTGACTGGCCAGGAGGCTGCACCATCCCTTCCACGGCCCCAACTCCAATTCCACCGTTGCTACGCCCAACACTGGCTTGGCTTCAGAGTTGACAGCCTTCAACTTGAAGCCCAAGTCCTTCAAACTTAAGCTGGAACTGCTTTACCACGCGTTCCGTCACACAACTGTGCGATGCTCCCGTATCCATCATCGCCAAGTATCCGGTTACCATTCAACGTAACCTGCACATACATCAAACTAATGTAAGTAGTACGACCATTAGTACCTGTGATGGCATTCACGAACTGCATGGGGTTGATCCGTGCATCCTGCAACTCCAACAGATCGCCATCATCTTCCGCTACCAAGGCACTAACATTCTGGTCCTTCTTTTTATTGGGACAATTGCGGGCAAAGTGTGGTCCTCCGCAATTAAAGCAGCCATCCTTCTTCGGATTCGGTGCTTGCTTTTCTTTAGAAGGAGAAGGCACCATCAGGTTCAGTCGTTGTCCCCGACTGCTTCTTCTTCTTCTTCGCGAACGGTCCACCTTTCAGGTCCTTGCCCTTCTCTTGCCCTTCTCCTTTTCCGTCGTTGTTGGAATCCCATGGACTCGAAGTCTATCAACTTCTCTGCGGCAACGAGTGCTTGAGACACGGTCTGAACATTTTGTCTCCGCAACTCCCTCTGCGCCCACGGCTGTAGTCCACGGATGAAGGTGTAGAGTCTGTCTTCCTCAGACATCTCTTTCACACCCAACATCAGGGCCTGGAACTCAGCAACGTACTCATGTACGCTCTTGTTCTGCTTCAAGTTCCACAACGCGTCCCGGACTTTCCACGAAACATTCGTGGGAAGGAATTGCTTCTTCAATTCCTCCTTCAACACATCCCAAGTGTCAACCTTGGGTCTGGTGGGGTCTGATTGCATCATTCTCCACCACAACTTTGCATCACCGCTAAGGTACATTGATGCAATGGTTACCTTCTCAACTGCTGGAACGTCAACAGCCTTGAAGTACTGTTCGACATCCCACAAGAAGTTCTCAAGGTCCTTCGAACTCCTACTCCCCTGGTACGGTTTCGGCTCAGGGACTTTAACTGTTACGAGGTGTTTACTCACCCTAGCAAACCACGCACGTAATGGCACTGGTAGCCGCTACCAGTCAGCCCACACAACGCACTTGCGCACAAGTATTCAGAACCTAGAACACTTAGGCAAACTAAACGAACACACGCACAAGTTACAGCCAACAAGGCCAACCCTGTATTTCACCTCAACGGTTACAAGGACTTTCTACAAACACTTGGCGTGCAGAACATCTAAAGGTGATTCTCTCTATCTTAGAATCCCCCTCTTTAGTCTCTGCCTAGCCCATTATTTATAGGCACAATTACGGTTGACAAGAGACCCAACCGTTGGTCTTATCTAAACATCCACAAAGACAGGAATCCGCTAGGAACAAGGCTGAGTTGCTGGTAACCGCCAGCAACTCCTAGCAACTGCCAGCAACGGTTAGCAACCGCCCAACGTCTAGCTTTGGCGCGCACAGGCAACTGCCGTACACTTCCGCGCGCCCCGTTTCCTGCCATCGGCAACGTTCTGCGCCCAGCTTTGCCCCAACACTTAGCAATCTTAGGCACCGTGGTTCCAAGCACTTGGAACCACCCGAACAACCCACCAAGCCATAGCCATCCCGTGGCCTTGGCCCCTAGCCCTCGGCCTTGACTTGGCTTAGTTACAGTTACCCCTCTATATATGTCTTAGAGGGAAACTTCCAACCGTTAGTAGAGGCACCCCTTTTTCCCCAACTAACTTAGAGGCACCTGATGCCCCTAAAACTTTCCCCAGCCCATACATAGACTAGGAAAACATTATCAAACACCTGTTCACCCATTTCCAACAAGTGTCACCTTCGGCCTTACCACCTAGGCCATGGCTGGCCGAACTTGGCCACGGCCGCGCGCGTTCCGCCTGGACCGCGCCCTAAGGGGCTAACAAACCACCCCCACTCGAAGAGGTTGACGCCCTCGTCAACTTGGCTTGCTTCCGCACCTTCCCCAGGTACTCAGCAACTTCGTCTTCACTAACTCGGGTCATTTGAACTTGCCGATATCCCAATCGCAAGTCACTTCTGGTGTGGAAATGTGCCCTCGCCAGCCTATCGAACAAGGCACGATAGTCCACATAAATTCTCAACGTTCCGTCTGTCTTCCTCCGGAACAACGCTGGAGCACCGTACAGAGCCTTCGACGGTCTCAGCGCTTGGCTTCCTAGCATTGCGTTCAGTTGGCACCGCAACTCCGCTACCTTCATCTGGGTCGTGCGGTAAGGAGCCTGGGCAGGGGGTTGGGCTCCTCGCACCAACTCGATTCGGTGTTCCACGGCACGTCTAGGAGGCAGCCACCTCAGCAACTCCGCAGGCATCAGATCTGCGAATTCCTCCAACCCATGGGCCACGGCATCTGGTACCTCCTGGTACATGTCGGGCTTTGTTCCCACCAACGCAGCAACGTGCACCACTTCGCCGTGCCTAAGGCTGGACTCAGTTTGTACCGCTGACACCATGCTCTTCCGTAGGTTGCCCTTCTGTCTCGGCAACCTTACTGCAGCAACGAAGCCTGGGTTTTGGTCGTCGTCCACCATGACGCCGTCCAAGTGGGGAATTGGGTAGATCCTGTTCGCGACCATGAAGTCCTTGCCAAGGATCAAGTCAAAATCGTCCATTTGACTGGCCATGAGGCTGCACCATCCCTTCCACGGCCCCAACTCCAATTCCACCGTTGCTACGCCCAACACTGGCTTGGCTTCAGAGTTGACAGCCTTCAACTTGAAGCCCAAGTCCTTCAACTTAAGCTGGAACTGCTTTACTACGCGTTCCGTCACACAACTGTGCGATGCTCCCGTATCCATCATCGCCAGTATCCGGTTACCATTCAACGTAACCTGCACATACATCAAACTAATGTAAGTAGTACGACCATTAGTACCTGAGATGGCATTCACGAACTGCATGGGGTTGATCCGTGCATCCTGCAACTCCAACAGATCACCATCATCTTCCGCTACCAAGGCACTAACATTCTGGTCCTTCTTTTTATTGGGACAATTGCGGGCAAAGTGTGGTCCTCCGCAATTAAAGCAGCCATCCTTCTTCGGATTCGGTGCTTGCTTTTCTTTAGAAGGAGAAGCACCATCAGGTTCAGTCGTTGTCCCCGACTGCTTCTTCTTCTTCTTCGCGAACGGTCCACCTTTCAGGTCCTTGCCCTTCTCCTTGCCCTTCTCGTTTTCCTTCTCGTTGTTGGATCCCATGGACTCGAAGTCTATCAACTTCTCTGCGGCAACGAGTGCTTGAGACACGGTCTGAACATTTTGTCTCCGCAACTCCCTCTGCGCCCACGGCTGTAGTCCACGGATGAAGGTGTAGAGTCTGTCTTCCTCAGACATCTCTTTCACACCCAACATCAGGGCCTGGAACTCAGCAACGTACTCATGTACGCTCTTGTTCTGCTTCAAGTTCCACAACGCGTCCCGGACTTTCCACGAAACATTCGTGGGAAGGAATTGCTTCTTCAATTCCTCCTTCAACACATCCCAAGTGTCAACCTTGGGTCTGGTGGGGTCTGATTGCATCATTCTCCACCACAACTTTGCATCACCGCTAAGGTACATTGATGCAATGGTTACCTTCTCAACTTCTGGAACGTCAACAGCCTTGAAGTACTGTTCGACATCCCACAAGAAGTTCTCAAGGTCCTTCGAACTCCTACTCCCCTGGTACGGTTTCGGCTCAGGGACTTTAACTTTCCCTCTCGAAGATTTCTGAACAGGCTGTGTGTTGGAAGAGCCAACCGCCCTCTTCAACACACCGATCTCCGACTGTAAAGCCGCGATCTCAGCATGGGACGAAGCCACTTCGTTCCTCAATGCCACAACATCCCCAACAGAAGAAACCGTCTGCCTGGTTTCCTCCATCTGTGCCGTCAGGGTGTTAATCGTCTGTCGGGTCTGCAACAGAACTTCCACGACGTTGAAGCCCTCTGGGACGTCTCCCAGACGCTGCATCAAGTCCTCAAAGGCAAGCTCCTGACGTTGCAACCGATCTTGGACAGTATTTCCGTGTCCAACCATCATTACCCTACAAAACAGACACAACAACAAAAGCACGGTCTAATGGATCAGAGCCGTGCTCTGATACCAAACTCTTACGAGTGTTTACTCACCCTAGCAAACGCACGCAAACGAAGGCACTGGTAGCCGCTACCAGTCAGCCCCACAACGCAGCATTTTTTTTTTTTTTTTTTTTTTTTTTTTTTTTTCGTTTTTTTTTTTTTTTTTTTTTTTTTTTTTTTTTTTTTTTTTTTTTTTTTTTTTTGTTTTTTTTTTTTTTTTTTTTTTTTTTTTTTTTGTTTTTTTTTTTTTTTTTTTTTTTTTTTTTTTTCTTTTTTTTTTTTTTTTTTGCGCACAAGTATTCAGAACCTAGAACACTTAGGCAAACTAAACGAACACACGCACAAGTTACAGCCAACAAGGCCAACCCTGTATTTCACCTCAACGGTTACAAGGACTTTCTACAAACACTTGGCGTGCAGAACATCTAAAGGTGATTCTCTCTATCTTAGAATCCCCCTCTTTAGTCTCTGCCTAGCCCATTATTTATAGGCACAATTACGGTTGACAAGAGACCCAACCGTTGGTCTTATCTAAACATCCACAAAGACAGGAATCCGCTAGGAACAAGGCTGAGTTGCTGGTAACCGCCAGCAACTCCTAGCAACTGCCAGCAACGGTTAGCAACCGCCCAACGTCTAGCTTTGGCGCGCACAGGCAACTGCCGTACACTTCCGCGCGCCCCGTTTCCTGCCATCGGCAACGTTCTGCGCCCAGCTTTGCCCCAACACTTAGCAATCTTAGGCACCGTGGTTCCAAGCACTTGGAACCACCCGAACAACCCACCAAGCCATAGCCATCCCGTGGCCTTGGCCCCTAGCCCTCGGCCTTGACTTGGCTTAGTTACAGTTACCCCTCTATATATGTCTTAGAGGGAAACTTCCAACCGTTAGTAGAGGCACCCCTTTTTCCCCAACTAACTTAGAGGCACCTGATGCCCCTAAAACTTTCCCCAGCCCATACATAGACTAGGAAAACATTATCAAACACCTGTTCACCCATTTCCAACAAGTGTCACCTTCGGCCTTACCACCTAGGCCATGGCTGGCCGAACTTGGCCACGGCCGCGCGCGTTCCGCCTGGACCGCGCCCTAAGGGAAAACGAGAAGGGCAAGGAGAAGGGCAAGGACCTGAAAGGTGGACCGTTCGCGAAGAAGAAGAAGAAGCAGTCGGGGACAACGACTGAACCTGATGGTGCTTCTCCTTCTAAAGAAAAGCAAGCACCGAATCCGAAGAAGGATGGCTGCTTTAATTGCGGAGGACCACACTTTGCCTCGCAATTGTCCCAATAAAACAGAAAGGACCAGAATGTTAAGTGCCCTTGTAGCGGAAGATGATGGTGATCTGTTGGAGTTGCAGGATGCACGGATCAACCCCATGCAGTTCGTGAATGCCATCACAGGTACTAATGGTCGTACTACTTACATTAGTTTGATGTATGTGCAGGATACGTTGAATGGTAACCGGATACTGGCGATGATGGATACGGGAGCATCGCACAGTTGTGTGACGGAACGCGTGGTAAAGCAGTTCCAGCTTAAGTTGAAGGACTTGGGCTTCAAGTTGAAGGCTGTCAACCTCTGAAGCCTAAGCCCAATTTGTTGGGCGTAGGCAACGGTGGAATTGAGTTGGGGCCGTGGAAGGGCTGGTGGCAGCCTCCTGGCCAGTCAAATGGAGCCGACCTTTGACTTGAATTCCTTGCAAGGACTTCATGTCGCGGCATCCGCCGAACAGATCTACCCAATTCCGCCACTTGACGGCGTCATGGTGGATCGACGAACCAAAACCCAGGCCTTTCGTTGCTGCAGTAAGGTTGCCGAGACAGAAGGGCAACCAACGAAAGAACATGGTGTCAGCGGTACAAGCTGAGTCCAGCCTTAGGCACGGCGAAGTGGTGCACGTTGCTGCGTTGGTGGGAACAAAGCCCGACATGTACCAGGAGGTACCAGATGCCGTGGCCCACGAGTTGGAGGAATTCGCAGATTTTGATGCCTGCGGAGTTGCCAGAGTGGCTGCCTCCTAGACGTGCTGCGGGACACCGAATTGAGTTGGTGCCAGGAGCCCAACCCCCTGCCCAGACCCTGATGGAGTTAGCGGAGTTGCGGCGCCAACTGAATGCAATGCTAGAAAGCCAAGCGCTGAGACCGTCGAAGGCTCTGAACGGTGCTCCAGCGTTGTTTCCCGGAGGCAAGACCAGACGGCAACGTTGAGAATTTATGTGGAAATGTGCCCTCGCCAGCCTATCGAACAAGGCACGATAGTCCACATAAATTCTCAACGTTCCGTCTGCCTTCCTCCGGAACAACGCTGGAGCACCGTTCAGAGCCTTCGACGGTCTCAGCGCTTGGCTTTCTAGCATTGCATTCAGTTGGCGCCGCAACTCCGCTAACTCCATCAGGGTCTGGGCAGGGGGTTGGGCTCCTGGCACCAACTCAATTCGGTGTCCCGCAGCACGTCTAGGAGGCAGCCACTCTGGCAACTCCGCAGGCATCAAATCTGCGAATTCCTCCAACTCGTGGGCCACGGCATCTGGTACCTCCTGGTACATGTCGGGCTTTGTTCCCACCAACGCAGCAACGTGCACCACTTCGCCGTGCCTAAGGCTGGACTCAGCTTGTACCGCTGACACCATGTTCTTTCGTTGGTTGCCCTTCTGTCTCGGCAACCTTACTGCAGCAACGAAGCCTGGGTTTTGGTCGTCGTCCACCATGACGCCGTCCAAGTGGGGAATTGGGTAGATCCTGTTCGCGACCATGAAGTCCTTGCCAAGGATCAAGTCAAAGTCGTCCATTTGACTGGCCAGGAGGCTGCACCATCCCTTCCACGGCCCCAACTCCAATTCCACCGTTGCTACGCCCAACACTGGCTTGGCTTCAGAGTTGACAGCCTTCAACTTGAAGCCCAAGTCCTTCAACTTAAGCTGGAACTGCTTTACCACGCGTTCCGTCACACAACTGTGCGATGCTCCCGTATCCATCATCGCCAGTATCCGGTTACCATTCAACGTAACCTGCACATACATCAAACTAATGTAAGTAGTACGACCATTAGTACCTGTGATGGCATTCACGAACTGCATGGGGTTGATCCGTGCATCCTGCAACTCCAACAGATCGCCATCATCTTCCGCTACCAAGGCACTAACATTCTGGTCCTTCTTTTTATTGGGACAATTGCGGGCAAAGTGTGGTCCTCCGCAATTAAAGCAGCCATCCTTCTTCGGATTCGGTGCTTGCTTTTCTTTAGAAGGAGAAGCACCATCAGGTTCAGTCGTTGTCCCCGACTGCTTCTTCTTCTTCTTCACGAACGGTCCACCTTTCAGGTCCTTGCCCTTCTCCTTGCCCTTCTCCTTTTCCTGGTCGTTGTTGGATCCCATGGACTCAAAGTCTATCAACTTCTCTGCGGCCACGAGTGCTTGAGACACGGTCTGAACATTCTGTCTCCGCAACTCCCTCTGCGCCCACGGCTGTAGTCCACGGATGAACGTGTAGAGCCTGTCTTCCTCAGACATCTCCTTCACATCCAACATCAGGGCCTGGAACTCAGCAACGTACTCATGTACGCTCTTGTTCTGCTTCAAGTTCCACAACGCGTCCCGAACTTTCCACGAAACATTCGTGGGAAGGAATTGCTTCTTCAATTCCTCCTTCAACACATCCCAAGTGTCAACCTTGGGTCTGGTGGGGTCTGATTGCATCATTCTCCACCACAACTTTGCATCACCGCTAAGGTACATTGATGCAATGGTTACCTTCTCAACTTCTGGAACATCAACAGCCTTGAAGTACTGTTCGACATCCCACAAGAAGTTCTCAAGGTCCTTCGAACTCCTACTCCCCTGGTACGGTTTCGGCTCAGGGACTTTAACTTTCCCTCTCGAAGATTTCTGAACGGGCTGTGTGTTGGAAGAGCCAACCGCCCTCTTCAACACACCGATCTCCGACTGTAAAGCCGCGATCTCAGCATGGGACGAAGCCACTTCGTTCCTCAATGCCACAACATCCCCAACAGAAGAAACCGTCTGCCTGGTTTCCTCCATCTGTGCCGTCAGGGTGTTAATCGTCTGTCGGGTCTGCAACAGAACTTCCACGACGTTGAAGCCCTCTGGGACGTCTCCCAGACGCTGCATCAAGTCCTCAAAGGCAAGCTCCTGACGTTGCAACCGATCTTGGACAGTATTTCCGTGTCCAACCATCATTACCCTACAAAACAGACACAACAACAAAAGCACGGTCTAATGGATCAGAGCCGTGCTCTGATACCAAACTGTTACGAGGTGTTTACTCACCCTAGCAAACCACGCACGTAATGGCACTGGTAGCCGCTACCAGTCAGCCCACACAACGCACTTGCGCACAAGTATTCAGAACCTAGAACACTTAGGCAAACTAAACGAACACACGCACAAGTTACAGCCAACAAGGCCAACCCTGTATTTCACCTCAACGGTTACAAGGACTTTCTACAAACACTTGGCGTGCAGAACATCTAAAGGTGATTCTCTCTATCTTAGAATCTCCCTCTTTAGTCTCTGCCTAGCCCATTATTTATAGGCACAATTACGGTTGACAAGAGACCCAACCGTTGGTCTTATCTAAACATCCACAAAGACAGGAATCCGCTAGGAACAAGGCTGAGTTGCTGGTAACCGCCAGCAACTCCTAGCAACTGCCAGCAACGGTTAGCAACCGCCCAACGTCTAGCTTTGGCGCGCACAGGCAACTGCCGTACACTTCCGCGCGCCCCGTTTCCCGCCATCGGCAACGTTCTGCGCCCAGCTTTGCCCCAACACTTAGCAATCTTAGGCACCGTGGTTCCAAGCACTTGGAACCACCCGAACAACCCACCAAGCCATAGCCATCCCGTGGCCTTGGCCCCTAGCCCTCGGCCTTGACTTGGCTTAGTTACAGTTACCCCTCTATATATGTCTTAGAGGGAAACTTCCAACCGTTAGTAGAGGCACCCCTTTTTCCCCAACTAACTTAGAGGCACCTGATGCCCCTAAAACTTTCCCCAGCCCATACATAGACTAGGAAAACATTATCAAACACCTGTTCACCCATTTCCAACAAGTGTCACCTTCGGCCTTACCACCTAGGCCATGGCTGGCCGAACTTGGCCACGGCCGCGCGCGTTCCGCCTGGACCGCGCCCTAAGGGGCTAACAGTAGGCCACTATCCTACCATCGAAAGTTGATAGGGCAGAAATTTGAATGATGCGTCGCCGGCACGAGGGCCGTGCGATCCGTCGAGTTATCATGAATCATCGCAGCAACGGGCAGAGCCCGCGTCGACCTTTTATCTAATAAATGCATCCCTTCCAGAAGTCGGGGTTTGTTGCACGTATTAGCTCTAGAATTA
>NW_020862933.1:0-14190 GCF_003713205.1 Coffea eugenioides
CTTTTTCTTATTCAACATTTAATCTTCATAAGAAAAATAATTAATTACGTTAACACACCATGTCAGTTGTACAAAAGTTATTTATGTCTCACATAATGGCAATTTGGTTATCTTTTTGTTGAGATTAGCTTTTCAACATTTTGAAGAACACTTAAGTATTACCAAAGGAGCTTTATTAACTATAAACTAGAACACAAGAGTTACTCTACAAAATCTTTTAAAAATCAATTTCACAAAATCAGCTTTCACAAAATTAGAATCACTAGAAAACAATCCTGCAAGTCCTAAGCTACGTTTTAGATCAATTAAACCAAATTTGCATAGAATTATTTCATTTTGACATCTAAAAATTGATTATGCTAAACAATAAAAATGGAAACATTTTATTCTTACATGCATGCCACAAAGTGGAACGATTAAAAATTTTTTGACATCATTCTTTGGGTAATAAGACATTTCATTGTGGCCATTCTAGTGCACCACCAAATCAAATAAAATTACTTACATTGCATAAAAAGTCAAAGAAAAGCCATCAGAATAAAACGTAAAGTGTAAAAGGGAGAGGCAGTAAATCAAAATTAGAAATATGAAAAGAAAAAAAAAACACAAACAAAAAAGTCAAAGGAAACAAATGAAACAGGTTAATTTACTGTGACAAATATAACGATCCCAATATTTTGAACTCTAAATTTCCCAATTATCTACATTGGAGGATTGTGTGCATATATTAATTTTGGAGAATTTTGGTTAAGATGTTTAAAATTTATTTCAGAACTTCATTAATTGGGTTCTTTAAACATAATGTGGGGTTAAGTGCGTTGGTCAAAGTGGAAGCTTGAGCCGTTGTTGCGACTCTTTCCACACCGAATTACGAAGTTGGAGTTGGCAATTGAACATATATAATTCATCCGTAAAGCCATTTAACATTTTATAGGTCCAGCTGCTGGAATTAGTTTTGTTTTCTACTCGCCTCCTCTCCCCAGCCACAACTTAAGGTTAACAAATAAATGGAATAAAACAGAAAAAGGGGCATATATCTAGATGGGCACTAAACTATTAATAACATCTTTTTTCACTACACTATTTTGATTTTTAGATCTCCCACTTAGGTTTTAGACCAACCATAGGTCTTGCTCCCAACTCATGTAATCATGACAGGGATAAGTTACTACTTTAGTCTGACTCACATATCTTAATTAACACTATTCAAGATTATGTTAGATAATTTTAATCACGTCTCATTTTTCTTATGCAAATAATTGGAAAGGTGATGGGAAGCAAGTTCTTGAAATTATGGGTAATTTATTATTTTTTTAACTTTCATATATTTAATTTATGTTAAATACAAAACATACTAGTTTTCCTTTGGGCGCTATTTAACCAGTTATTTGCTTCCCAACACCTTTATTGAATAGTGAATTTAAGATATGTGAGTCAGACTAAAGTAGTAACTTATCCCTGTCATGATTACATGAGTTGGGAGCAAGACCTATGGTTGGTCTAAAACCTAAGTGGGAGATCTAAAAATCAAAATAGTGTAGTGAAAAAAGATGTTATTAATAGTTTAGTGCCCATCTAGATATATGCCCCTTTTTCTGTTTTATTCCATTTATTTGTTAACATAATCAATTTTTAGATGTCAAAATGAAATAATTCTATGCAAATTTGGTTTAATTGATCTAAAACGTAGCTTAGGACTTGCAGGATTGTTTTCAAGTGATTCTAATTTTGTGAAAGCTGATTTTGTGAAATTGATTTTTAAAAGATTTTGTAGAGTAACTCTTGTGTTCTAGTTTATAGTTAATAAAGCTCCTTTGGTAATACTTAAGTGTTCTTCAAAATGTTGAAAAGCTAATCTCAACAAAAAGATAACCAAATTGCCATTATGTGAGACATAAATAACTTTTGTACAACTGACATGGTGTGTTAACGTAATTAATTATTTTTCTTATGAAGATTAAATGTTGAATAAGAAAAAGAAGAAGGGAAAAACGGATGAATCAAGAAGTGGAATAACGAGTAAGAAGAAATGGAGAGAGATGTGTGGCAAAAATATTTACTTAATCTTTATGTAGTTTAGTAATTATGTTAAAGTTTAAAGGATTTTTTTTTTGCATATAAAATAAATTAGGCCATAATCTGAATCTTAAAGCAATTAAGAATTAAGACATACTTTTAACTTTTGGGGCCCAAAATATCTAAAATCAAGTTTCAAAATCAGTTTTCATAAATCCAAAATTAAAATCAGATTTAAAAGATCAGTTGAGAACATGCCCTTCATGTTTTTTATGTTGCTTTATTTATTTGTGCTATGCTATTTTTGTTAAATTGCAAATTTATTTGGTTAGATAATATAATCATGTACGAAAATCCATGTTAAGTTGAATAATGAGTTAATTAATGAGTTAGTTCAACTAGTGGTCACATTTTTCTCCGTGTGAAACTTAAGGATAGCCACTCACTTCCCAAATCGATAAATGATCCAAAGTTGTTCAAAAAGCACAATACACAAGTAATTTTTTTAAAAAACTAATACTCCCTCCATCCCACTTTAATAGTCTTGTTTTCCTTTTTCATCTGTCCCAAATTATAGTCCATTTTTCAATTGAAGAATGTAGTTGTCTTTTAATTTCTCTAAAATACCTTTATTTAATGTAAGTTGTTATTACTATAAACTATATAGATTGTTAGTATTGAATATAACCTACCTCATTTAATGCATTTAGATTTTCTATAACATATTGATATATGAAAAGCCAACTTTATTTCATGTAAGGGTATTTTAGGAAAATAGCAATCTAAATTTGTTTTTCCAACAAAATTAACTAATTTTTCTTAAACTGTGTGAAAAAAAAACTAGGACTATCAATTATTCGTGATTACCAGCAAGACATTCTAATTACGAATCAACTGAAGTAAATTTTCCTTTAGAAAGCACTTCAAATTTTAAATATAAAACTCCTATTCCAGAAGTTATAAATCAAAATCAATCAGAATACTCTCCAACCCATTCACAAATGAAAGGAGAAATAAATGTTATAAATAAACCATATAAGATAAATCATAAATATTTACAAGAGGATTTTGAAGATGAAGAAAGTACTGAAAAAAGAATTTGGTTTTTTCAATTATCGTCAGAATGTAAAGAAAAGTTAATTTTAGAATGGAAAAATGAATTAGAAAAACAAAAATTTAATTTCCCTTTATTTACTTGGTTATCATTCTATGCTTCAAAGATAGGAATAAATGATATATATAATACACCTCAAATAAATGTTCAAACTAATTTATATAAAAAATGAAAATTAAAAGATGATCAAATAATAACTTCAATACACCCTCCATTACAAGAAGTAAAAATTAATATAGGTCAAGGAGACATAATAGCCTCACCTTTTAAAAAAGGCAGGACAGCTGAGTCAAGTACAAATAATACAATAAATTTAGAAGATATTAAAAAAGTTTATCAACAAAATAATTATACAAATCAAATCCTATAGTCAAGTACAAACAATTAGGGATCTAATGGAAAAATAAGAAAGTTTTAAGGTCAATTTGTAATTATCATAAAGAATAGGGGTCAAAATTAAAGAAAAATAAAGCTTAGGGCCTTATTTGAAATAAAATTAGTGACCTAATTAAAAGAAATTCCAAGATATTAGGGTCGTACCATAATTACTTAACAGTCCAGGGACTAATGTGCAAAGACGTTACCAGATATTCTTGGGTAATAGGCCATTGGGCCATTGACTGACTTCTCCTCGGGCCAAGACTACTTTGCCCGATAGGAAGTCCAAGAAAAATGAAGCGGGTCAGCCCACCTTTTTTGATCAATTAAAACCAACCAAAATTAATCAAAGCCCAATCTTAAAATCCAAGTAAAAGAGTGGGCCAGTCAACCATTCTGACCCCAACCGGGAAAATGACGGTTTTCATCCCCAAACTTTGGGGTAAGGACACATTTCGTCCCTCAACTTTTGGGCACGACACATTTGATGTCTGAATTAATAATTTTTGACCAATGTTATCCTCAAAACAACAATTTAGCCAATTTTTAACGGAATTGGTCACGTGAAAATCAGATGACCGTTAAGTAAACTTAAATCACATTTTTAACAAAACCTGCCAGTTTCCCATAGAGAGCTGGTATGTTATGGGCAATTTATTATTATTTTTTAACTTTCACATATTTAATTTATGTTACATACAAAACATACTAGTTTTCCTTTGGGCGCTATTTAACCAATTTTTCCTATAAATAGCTGGTACAAAACATACTGTTATGGGCAATTTATTTTTTTAAAATTTCACATATTTAATTTATGTTAAATACAAAACATACTAGTTTTCCTTTGGGCGCTATTTAACCAATTTTTCCTATAAAGAGCTCGCATGTTTCCCATAAAGAGCCTGGTACAAAACATATTACAAAACCTACCAGTTTCCCATAGAGAGCTGGTATGTTATGGGCAATTTTTTATTTTTTTACTTTCACAAATTTAATTTATGTTAAATACAAAACATACTAGTTTTCCTTTGGGCGCTATTTAACCAATTTTTCCTATAAAGAGCTGGTATGTTTCCCATAAAGAGTTGGTACAAAACATACTACAAAACCTGCCAGTTTCCCATAAAGAGCTGGTTTCTTATGGGTAATGTATTATTTTTTTTTAACTTTCATATATTTAATTTATGTTAAATACAAAACATACTAGTTTTCCTTTGGGTGCTATTTAACCAAATTTTCCTATAAAGAGCTGGTATGTTTCCCATAAAGAGCCGGTACAAAACATACTACAAAACCTGCCAGTTTCCCATAAAGAGCTGGTATGTTATGGGTAATTTATTATTTTTTTTAACTTTCATATATTTAATTTATGTTAAATACAAAACATACTAGTTTTCCTTTGGGCGCTATTTAACCAATTTTTCCTATAAATAGCTGGTACAAAACATACTGTTATGGGCAATTTATTTTTTTAAAATTTCACATATTTAATTTATGTTAAATACAAAACATACTAGTTTTCCTTTGGGCGCTATTTAACCAATTTTTCCTATAAAGAGCTCGCATGTTTCCCATAAAGAGCCTGGTACAAAACATATTACAAAACCTACCAGTTTCCCATAGAGAACTGGTATGTTATGGGCAATTTTTTATTTTTTTACTTTCACAAATTTAATTTATGTTAAATACAAAACATACTAGTTTTCCTTTGGGCGCTATTTAACCAATTTTTCCCATAAAGAGCTGGTACAAAACATACTACAAAGCCTGCCAGTTTCCCATAAAGAGCTGGTATGGTATGGGTAATTTATTGTTTTTTTAACTTTCACATATTTAATTTATGTTAAATACAAAACATACTAGTTTCCCTTTGGGTGCTATTTAACCAATTTTTCCTATAAAGAGCTGGTATGTTTCCCATAAAGAGTTGGTACAAAACATACTACAAAACCTGCCAGTTTCCCATAAAGAGCTGGTTTCTTATGGGTAATGTATTATTTTTTTTTAACTTTCATATATTTAATTTATGTTAAATACAAAACATACTAGTTTTCCTTTGGGTGTTATTTAACCAAATTTTCCTATAAAGAGCTGGTATGTTTCCCATAAAGAGCCGGTACAAAACATACTACAAAACCTGCCAGTTTCCCATAAAGAGCTGGTATGTTATGGGTAATTTTTTATTTTTTTAAAATTTCACATATTTAATTTATGTTAAATACAAAACATACTAGTTTTCCTTTGGGCGCTATTTAACCAATATTTCCTATAAAGAGCTGGCATGTTTCCCATAAAGAGCTGGTACAAAACATATTAAAGCACCAGCAAATTTATGCCTTTCATCCATTACAACAAAAAGAGTAATCCGGATAACTACCCAAGGTAAACGAGGTAATCCGGATAACCATAACTTGCTAACATTCATATCCTGGAACAAATTAGTTTTTAGGGGAAAAAATGGTGTTTTCCATTAAAGCACCAGCAAATTTATGCCTTTCATCCATTACAACAAAAAGAGCTGGTGTTTTGGCTGTACAGTGACAGAGTAATCCGGATAACTACCCAAGGTAAACGAGGTAATCCGGATAACCATAACTTGCTAACATTCATATCCTGGAACAAATTAGTTTTTAGGGGAAAAAATGGTGTTTTCCATTAAAGCACCAGCAAATTTATGCCTTTCATCCATTACAACAAAAAGAGCTGGTGTTTTGGCTGTACAGTGACAGAGTAATCCGGATAACTACCCAAGGTAAACGAGGTAATCCGGATAACCATAACTTGCTATACGGTTGGCAATTGGAAGCAAAAATGACCATTTGAGGTAAAAAAAAAGTGAACTTTGATCAAGCAACTCAACCCTCGATTTGCGTTACAAGGTTATTTGATCCGTTTAAAAGAGGTAAAATGCATGTTTTTAATGTTTTACATGTGTGCACATCGATAAATTTTACAAACAAATGATTTATGATGCATTTTGAGTGATTGGGGTACCAATGGTAATTTTTCACAGTTCATTTTCTGCAAAAAATTGCAGAAGAAAACGCACCTAGCATGAAAACGCGCTTCCAAGTGGCGTTTTCATCAAAACGCGTTTCAAATTCTGCAACGAGACTGAAGAAAACGCGCTTCAAAACGCGACACAAAGTCGCGTTTACCATAAACATCGCGTTTTCAAGCCTGGATCAAGATTCAAAAACGCGACTTTATAAACGCGACTAAAATTCGCGTTTTCCAACATAGTCGCGTTTTTGTTCCTGCAGGATTTGTGCAGGAAACGCGACTTAGTAAACGCGAGTTGAAGGAGCGTTTCTAGTCGCGTTTTATGTGTCCGAATATAGCCTCCAGGAACGCGATTTCAGCTTCATTTCTTCTTCTCTTCTCCATTTTTCAGGCGCGTTTTTCAAATTTATAAGGTTATTATCATCATCATCCGTAGCATTCATTTTGCACTAAATTTGCCTTTTCTGTATTTTTGAAGCATCATCAACACATTTTATGGCAACAGATTTATAGTAACTCGCTAAAATCTTTTAACCCGCATTCAGGTTAGAGAGATTTTATGGAAACAGATTTAAATAGCCTTTAACCCGATTGCGGGTATAAAGTTGTCCATAGCTTAAAAAGTAGTCTAGAAACGTTGTCATGCTCTGTAGGGAGACACCAGAAAATCTTAAAAGTACTTAAAACTTCCGAAACAAAGTTGCAGAAATCAGTCATAGGCTTAATCAAACGTAGTCATGTTCTGCAGGGAGACACCAGACACCAGAAAATCTTAAAAGTACTTAAAACTACAGCAAGAAAATTGCAGAAATCGGTTATAGGCTTAATCATATCCAAAAGACCACAAACACCAGAAAATCTTAAAAGTACTAAAAAGTACAGCAACAAAATTGCAGAGAAATCGGTTATAGGCTTAATCATATCCAATAGACCACACATGTTACATAAACAATTTGGGTTCGGATGCCTTGTATGTGGTCTTGAGCAGATGCGTTTTGGATGCCTTGTATGTGGTCTTGAGCTGACGCGTAGGTGGCCACACCTTCTTGAACACTAATGGGAACAGTGGCTGTCTTGATGATCTGAATGCAGCAGCGATAACGAACCCTCTGACGTGAAGCCATTACATTGTACATCTGTTCAACAGCACCATTCAAAGTGGTATCACGGTACTCCTTCAAGTTCTGCCGGCCACCTGGTACTGATGAAACCTGTAATTCACCATTTCAGTGCTCCTCTCTCTCTCTCTGATGAAACCTGTAATTCACCGTTTCCTCTCTCTCTGACTGATCAACTCTTCGCTGCCCATTCACTTCCTCTCCAAGAGCTTCTCTCCATTGAAATATCTGAACTTTGAACAAGTCCTTCATCTCCAGGACCTTCACAACTTCTCTATTCCCTCACAGCTGCTGTCGTTTAGAGCCAGGCTCATCGTCATGTTGGCTAGCAGATGAAGTATCTCCAACCTGTTCATAAACAAGTGAACATGAATCAGAATTGAGCAGATGAAGTATCTCCAATCTGTTCATAAACAAGTGAACATGAATCAGAATTTCAATTTTTTTAAACATAACAATAACAAAACAATAAATTAAAGTTCACTTGTGCAGGTGTTAAATGGGCTGGCTCCAGCAATCCAACTTCAGTAAAAGCTCTGCCAGCCACCTGGTACTGATGATGAAACCTGTAATTCACCATTTCCTCTCTCTCTGACTGATCATCTCTTCACTGCCCATTCACTTCCTCTCCAAGAGCTTCTCTCCATTGAAACATCTGAACTTTGAACAAGTCCTTCATCCCCAGAACCTTCACTTCTTTATCTTCCCTCACAGCCGCTGTCCTTAGATAATCCATTGAAATAATTCTCTATCTTCATCACTGCCATTCGTCCCAGCTTTCAATCCGCAAATCAGCTTTCATTAAGAGCCTTCATGTAAAAGTGCCATTCGTCACTTTCTTCTATTATGGGCGGTTGACCAAATGGGTTTTGTTTGATGAATTCTTCTACGTTATCAGCTTCAGCCAATTTCTTCAAGTGCTGAGCAAATTCTCCTTTAGGATCTGCAGATATTTCTTTTCAAGTTACTTGAATAATTTCAGGTTAATTCAATAATGAAAATCACAAAGCCAAGAAAGATGCTTCTCACCCAGATAATTATCCTTTTCACTTGAAAACGCATAAGATTCGGGGAAGATGGCATTGTATCTCTAAAAAATTCAGCAAAGGAAAAAAATTAGAGCATCATCCAGAACAGAGTACAAGAATATGTCACATAACAAGTATACTTACAGGATTAAGGAATGATTTATATGGAGAATCATCGACTAACAATGTGTTAGACAGACCATATTGCTCAAAATCTTTCCAAACTTTCCTCAAGTCCTTAAACATAATCTTTTTTTCTGGATTTTCTTTAGTTTTGGTTTCGACTACAGTGCAGTGAGCCTGATTCTGCAAAATACAGCAGTATCCAATGGAACATTACCCAAAAATAAGAGACTGATTCTGCAAAATTTTGCTAAGAGACTGATTCTACAAATTCTGATAATGACAAATGAAGTCTCACCCAAACAAACTCCCATTTAAAATGTGGCAGATTTTTTATTACACGTTGAACATTATGCCTGGGAAAAAAAGAAGAATTGCAGAAAAATAAGGGGGGAAAAAAAGAAGGTGTAACATATAAATCAATTAACTAAAATATAGGTCGACACATACCATTGTTTTGATGACCAAATTGCCACATTAAAACATGAGAAGCAGAATTTCAAAAATTCATGGGTATATGGCCTGAATTTAAAGTCATATCTGTCATTGGAATTCTTGGCTAGAATCACCCCATTGAGGTCCAGAATTAGGAGTTTGCTATTTGAAGCCTTTCGAGAAGCAGCTCGAGTTATCCTAGCAAGTGGCCTTTCAGTTTGCACTGAAAAAAAAAAGAATGTTACATAAAGCATTCCTTTAACATTGACTAGTGGATGATAATATTAAGACAAAATGTACCTCCTTGGACCTCAGTCTCCTTTCCCAATTTATTCTCATTCAAAAAGGAAGCATAATTGAAGGGGTCTGCCAGTTTACTCATTGCAATCTCCAAGGCCATAAACTTCCTAGCAATCCTAGCATGAGTCTGATATACAAATATTAGTTGGATGCAATAAACTAGCATGAGTCTGACAACAAGCATTTGTGTACTTACTGATTTAGTAATGTTGGGTCGGCGTCCCATTGCCCAACATTGTATAAATTTCAATGTATAAACACCACAACTTGATGCATCCTTCTGTCGTGAATTATGATTTACAAGATAAAAAGTCCAGCTCCAATCCTTATTCAAGAATTTATTCAAAATCCATACCTAAGCCCCAAAAAAAAAAAAAACCAAGGGGAAAAAGGTCATCTTACTATATTTCATATTAATATAAGCTGTAATTTAATATAAGCTGTAATTTCTCTTGTAATACCAGAAGATGCATTATTCCATCATAGAATGTTGTGTCATTTTGCAGAGGATCAACAATGTAGATTTCTTTTTCCGTGACATGAACGATCATCGGAAACCAATGTGATTTATGAAGTATGGCGAAGAAAATCTGCAATATAAGACAATAAACACTATCTAATAAAAAAATTATCCTATCTTATAATAACCATGAAATGAGTACACAGATGTAAATTAAAATAATTGCTGCCTTCTACTTTATAGATGACAAAGCAATGAAAGTTATTGTATACCTTTTCTGCATTTTTCATTAATTCCTCCAGCTTTTCAAGATGGAAAGCCTTCACAAGGCTCTCTTTTATGGATGGAAATTCTATGACCATATAGTGCTGCAATGAAGTGAATGACAAGCACGAGTCAAATATAAATTTTGCGATTCAGAAAACTATATGTCACATTTTAAAACAGAATAAGTACAAATATTAGAACTTACCAATGCCATCGGATGGAAAAAAAAGAAATTCTTGTAATCTTTCTGGAGTAAATCAAAGTATTGCAGTATAACCTTAAAGTAGTGGAACAAAAAGAACAGATTGAGTAAAACATCATTCAAACAAGAAAAGGAAGAAGGAGCTATTACTATTCAAAAGAGTAAAAAACTCAACTTTGTCATTGAGCCATGCACTAGGACATGTAGCTTCCTTCAAACTTTTTTTCGTAATATGAAAATCGGCACTCTCATCTACCTCCTCCACATAACTGTGCATGATGAAAAAGAAATCACAAATGCTACATAACAATGCAGTAAATTCATTGATTAAGGCCACCAGAATGCAACATACTCTGCAGATTCAACACTGTCATTGAGATAAAATTCTATAGCTGCGTCCAACTCACGCTCCAAATTTCCAGAAACTTCTACATGACACTGGTTTAGAGCTGAAATTAGTACATAAATTAAAATCGGACTAGAAAAACACAAGGAACACGGCTTACATCTTTTAGAAATGCTAGCGATTCCATTGTCTTCTCTTTCACCTCCAAGGCACCAACCAATTGTGTAATTTTTTTCAAATTTTCTCCAAACTAGGAATAAAAGAACCACGTTAAACATTCTGGTTGACATGAATTAAAGAGGCAACAATAGGATTAAAAAGAGCGCAATTGACATGCACTTACCACATCATGACCTGGAATTTCTTCTATAAAAACAACCTCAGAATTCAAATTTTCATGCTGAGGGTCTTGTACTCGTGCTTTTCGTTTTTTTCTTTCGTATGTCACTATTCCATGAAATTTTTCTGGTTTCCTCCGGACCCTCGCCTCTTGTTCAGGCCTATCAAATGGTCTAGAAATGATTTGTTGTACAGCCCATCTTGGCATTGCTTGTTCTGGGGACTTCTTAGGACTACAGGCACCATCAACATGTGTTTCATTTTCATCATCATTGACGGGAGGTGGATGTAAGCCTAGATGATGTTCAATGTGGTCCAGGCGAGTATCCAGTCGGGCTAAATGATGGTCGATGTCGTCCAAGCGACCGAAAAGCCGCTGCCAATTGGTTTGGGCCGGAGGAGGATGTGGTGCTGCAGTAGATGGTCCAGATTCATCGCGACCATGTCTAGCCTTCTGTCTCCGCTCCTGAACAGGGCGTGGAATGTTCCCCGTGCCAATACCAAGCCGACGGAGAGTAGTAAGAGTCATTTCAGCTCGTGGAGGAACATTCTCCCGTCTCATGCCTTCCAAGCGAACCTCAAAACGGGGGAAGATTAAAGTCAGTAGACGAGGAAATGAAAGTTTGAAGGAAGTTGTCTTACGCCTCGCCGTAGACCTAATGTGGCTGATGATGATGTTCGGCAATGAAATTCGAGCATACGGGGAAGTTCGGTTGTGGAACATGTAATCAAGGAAGTAAATATCGCTCTTGCGAACCTCCGTGTGCCCCGTCTTCTTTGGGATGACATTGTGAGCCATCATGTAAATGATAAGCCGATGACGAGGTTCGAAGACATTCGCCAAAATGGTCTCCTTCCTTGTAGAGCGAAAAGGTTGGTACTCAAGACCAAACCTAGCCATGGCCAGCGAGGGATCCCACCTCCTATTCGGGGGAACAAACTCCTTCTTCAAATCTACTGGATGGCCGTCATCCATACACCCCAAAATAGCGGCCAAATCTTGACGTGACAAGGTGATTCGTCTTCCACGTACCCAGGACTCAACTATTTCTCCACTATGGCGCGCCTTACTCTCAATGTTAGCGTAAAACTCGCGCACCAAATCGGGGTAGTAATGGTTTGGTAGGGTGAGAATCGGCGCCTATCCCAGCTGAGCAAAAGCCTCTGAGATGTTATACATCATCTCAACTGTTGGGTTGACATGCATCTCAAACAGGAACTCCAAGTTAGCATGCTCCTCATGCCATTCTTGATTCCTGCGATTATTGAACCTAGCACCGTCAAATACCGATCTACCCGCTCCACGGGAGGTGCCCTCACCAGGCTGTCGGTTAACTGGTGGAGGAGAAGGTGAATTCTCCTCCTCAGTCACCTCCATCTTCTCATTAACCTCCCTCTCCTCACTACTAGAGGATGAAAGTACCGCTCTTCTTCCCCTTGGCATAGTACCTAAAAGAAAATGTTGCAATTAACCACATGTATTTAGACACAATGCACAATTTGGCAATGAATATCCTAAAATGATCCAAATAATCTCTAATGTGTCCTTGCAAGTGACAATTCGTCCAATAACTAATGTAAGAGACCGAATCAAGAAGAGCCATAATTTATGCCAAAAATTGCTCAAAATCACCAATTGAAACAAGATATTGAATAATTATAACCCAATCAGTGAAATTAACAACAATTATGATTATAACTATTTAAACTTAACAATAAAAATATACTTATAGCTATAATCATGTTTAAGCAAAAATTAAACCAATTAACTCACCAAATCAACCAAATTACTCACTATACACAATGCACATGCTCAAACATCACCAACTAGCCATTCTTAACCATAATTAAACATCACCAATGGCTCAAAAACATCCTAACTTCATTTGTCGATTTCCTTCAAATATAGCAATTATGAATTTATAAAGCAATAATGACCAACAAATTGCTACATTTAAACTCATAAACATACTTAAACAATCTCAATGAGCATGAATAAATTCAAAAAAAAGTCAAATACATCATCAAATTTTCGACATTAAAAGATGTCAGATAGCTCAGGATAAAAAATATGACCTTCAAAAATCAAAAGCTTTGATGAAGAAACTTACCTCAATCACGTAGAAGGATGTTTGGTGATGCTAAAAATGCAAAAAGCCCTATGAAACAACCTCCAATTGACCTCCAATTGAAGAAATTAGAGTTGAAGAACCCTAACCTTCAATCCTTCAAAAACTGAATTTGAGGTGTTTTTCTTGGATTTTAATCAGTTAAAAAGGTTGTATGAAGCTCAAAAGGTGTTGGGTGATGATTTCTAGCAAGATTATGGAGTAAAAATGAAGAGTTGTGAGTTGGGTAGAAAGGAAGAGGAAAAACGCGCCTGAAAAATGGAGAAGAGAAGAAGAAATGAAGCTGAAATCGCGTTTCTGGAGGCTATATTCGGACAGATAAAACGCGACTATAAACGCGCCTTCAACTCGCGTTTACTAAGTCGCGTTTCCTGCACAAATCCTGCAGGAACGAAAACGCGACTATGTTGGAAAACGCGAATTTTAGTCGCGTTTCTAAAGTCGCGTTTGTGAATCTTGATCCAGGCTTGAAAATGCGATGTTTATGATCAACGCGACTTTGTGTCGCGTTTTGTAGCGCGTTTTTTTCAGTCTCGTTGCAGAATTTGAAACGCGTTTTGATGAAAACGCCACTTGGAAGCGCGTTTTCATGCTAGGTGCGTTTTCTTCTGCAATTTTTTGCAGAAAATGAACTGTGAAAAATTACCATTGGTACCCCCAATCACTCAAAATGCATCATAAATCATTTGTTTGTAAAATTTATCGATGTGCACACATGTAAAACATTAAAAACATGCGTTTTACCTCTTTTAAACGGATCAAATAACCTTGTAATGCAAATCGAGGGTTGAGTTGCTTGATCAAAGTTCACTTTTTTTTTACCTCAAATGGCCATTTTTGCTTCCAATTGCCAACCGTATAGCACAAAAACAACAAATTAACTAAAACACTTATTCAAACCACAAAATCACACCAAAATAACATAAGGTACT
>NW_020862934.1:0-41218 GCF_003713205.1 Coffea eugenioides
TCTACACAACCCACACAACATGTATACATCATAAACAAGTCATTAGAACTATAAAACATTGCTCTAAGGGCCACGGCATGTACAGGGGCAGAAATGGGAAAATTTCCCTCATCACTTCCTTTGAGTTTTCCTTCAACAATACAACCTATTTCCACTAGATTAAACACTAATCCAACATTAATAACATCAAAACACAACAAATCAGTCCATCAAGCCATAGTGGGAGTTCATAGAGCCCACACACCAATTTTCCAACATAAATAAAGCTACCCACATGATTATATAAGCTTATAAGTGCAAGATAGTCTTCATAAACTAAGATTCTTGTAGTTGATCGTGGTTTACCTCTCTTGATGAACAAAGCAGAATTTTGAACCCCTTGAAGCTCAACAAAACCGTGGAAAGAAAGCAAGCTCTCTTCCTAGCTTGAGGTGGTCTCCAAGTGGTTAGCTAAGTGTAGGTGAAATTTGAGATGAAATGGTGAAGATTTGATGAAGGAAAAGTTGAACAATTTGGTTGTTTGGTTGTTTTCTTCTTGAGGGTGGCCAGCCAGAAGAGAGAGAGAGGTTTTGGTCTGAAATGAAGCTTCCAAGAGAAGCTTTAATGTGTGGCTACGATTCGTTCAAAAGTCAACCCTCTCCCCGCGCGCGTTTCGTGCTCGATTCCTCTCGACTTTGTTTCACTTGTGCACTATACCTCTAATTCACTTATTTTCATACTATTATTATTCACTCTCAATGGTCTAAAAATAATGGTCTTAAGTCCCTCAATTAATTGCGCGCGTAAAAACGCGTTCTTCCGATTTGTGCGCGATGAAGTGGAATTTTCAAGAAATTCTTATAACGATAGTATCACTAGCTAATAATTGAGCACTTAAACATAAAAATACCTATTTCAAGACTAATGTACAAGTCTCCAATTTTTCAAACTTATTGTATCCTCGAATCGATTATTGTCTCCAAATGCGCATTCACTATTCTCACTTAAACGAACCTCTGAAAATTAAATGTGCTAACGGGACGTTTTAAAAACATGAGGAAGACATTGTTCCACATGAATGGACTTAAAATGGTTGAAATAAATTATTTGGAGAAAACGGGTGGATAAATAATTAATTAAGCCATTAAAATAAGATTAAAATAAGTAAAAATTCGGGTCCTCACATCCTTTCCTCCTTAAAAAGAATTTCGTCCTCGAAATTCATACTCTGATTTATGAATAACCCCAAATACTTTCTCCTCCTGTGACCAATTTTCATCACTTTTAATTCTCCCTTTTCAAAACTCACACTTATAGAACTTAACTATTCTCAGGTGCCATTCATGATCTTATTACAGGTCTAGAGGGGTGGAACAATAAATTACATATACATATAAACCGTAAAATCAATTAGAAGCAAGGTAGATTTTCATATGCCAAAAAGATCACAATGGTTACACTAAATTATAATAAGTTCCTCAAACCAATTCAAAAGAAAAAGGAAACAACAAGATCAAAATGTGCTAAGTCGCAATATACAACAAAAGGATGTCATCCCCTATACAAAAGATTATAACCTCTAAAAGTGCCAGTCCATGCTAGGGTAAAACTACGATCCCTATTTGTCGAGTGGAGTCAGATTTACCCCTACTCATAGAGTTTCTACTACTTGGGTTCCTCTTACAATCATTAGCATTAATCACTCCTTCTGGCACTCGACTGATTTTGCAGTGGATTTAGCAGGTAGTTGAGAATTTCCTTTTCCCTTAGAAGTTTTAGGACAATTCGAAAACTTATGCTCGGTACTACCGTAGCTCTTTAGAGTTCTAGTTCTATATTTGGCAAATTTGACTTGGATACACTAAAAACTAGGTTGAGGTGTCTTCATGAAAGTTGTAACTCTTTGTCTAAGCTTCGAGACACTACCTAGTACATTTTGATCTGATAACCACAGCTCCAGTTATGGGCAAAATCGTGTAACCCGTTTTGTACCATTTTCATTTCCGCGCACGCCCGATGCATTCCTTTACTGTTTTTCCGCTTTGATCGTTTTAGTCCTTATTTCCATTTGTGATCTAGGGCTTGGACTTGAGCAAGACAATAATAAATGATGGATGAGGTTCGTGAGTCGTGGTTGGTGAGTGATCCCTCAACTATTTCCAAAGTTACTTTTGAACTAATTCTTGCATTTATTACTCCATTGCATATCATTTGGGTTTGGATGTGTGCCATGACATAATTTGGCTCCAATGAGTTCCTGGAAAGTCTTGCGCTTAGAACCAATGTCTCCACTACTGTTTATACATTCTTTGGAGCACGATGGCTCCTTACTTCTGTTTCACGGTTACCTGATCTAAACGAGCGTTGGATATTTAAGTACAAGAACTTCACTGGCTCACATGAGCAATAAATGAACATTGGATTACTGCATCATGACATCATATCAATGCTTTTTTGTGAAATATACTTGGCTGTTGATTTTACTGGTCACTCACTGAGCTTCTAGCTCACCCCCTATTATCTTCTTCTCCCCACAGGGATCGAAGTAAAGGAGGAACTTGTATTTGGATCTTTGTGTGGCTGGATGGCGTACATCTTGTATAGTTTAGATTTGGTTTTGGTTTATGTACTTTTGGGCCTGTATAAATATTTGGAATTGAATCGGACGAATATCTACATTCTACGCTTAGAACTAGTTTCCGCTTCGCTTATGATATGTAATTTTTGGAGAATTGGATGTATTATTTGAGTTGTACCTTGTAATTTACTTGAGGAATGTAGTAAGTGAGTGAGTTCCGGCGAGAGCTGGGCAGGCGGTCCGCTAAACCCTTTGGTTTGCCTTAGGGGGAGGTGGGGCCGTCACAAAGTGGTGCGTTCAATCGGTAGTGTGCGGTACCCGTCGGTTCGCGCCGTTTTTCCTTAAATCGCACGTATTAGGGTTTTTTCTTCCTATTCACTCACTTTTTATCATTGCTCCTAATCACATATTATTTCTCACCTAAAAGTCACTCTTAAGCACCAAATTTGATCCTCGCTCCGTACCGGATAATTACACTATGGAAAAACATGAAAACCCTAACTTGCTCCAATCTTGAAAACGAAAAGTGAAACCCTACTTTCTAGGTTCATTTGCACTTATTATGGAATGATTGGGTAGTAGGGCTATAATAAATGAATAATTTCCAAATAAAAGGGTTTTTTTGAGAAAAATATAAGAAATTTGCGAGTCCTCACAACTATCCTCAAATGTTGCTCATGCTCCTCTCTTGTCTTCAAATATACTAGGATATCATCAATAAACACCACCACAAACTTATCCCAGTAGGGTTTAAACACTCGATGCATTAAATCCATGAATGCCGCTGGGGCATTAGTTAAGCCAAAAGGCATTACTACAAACTCGAAATGCCCATATCGAGTGTTAAAGGCCGTTTTTGGCACATCCTCCTTTCTAATTCTCAATTGATAATATCCTTGTCGAAGATCCAACTTAGAGAACACCACCGCCCCTTGTAATTGATCAAACAACTCATCGATGTGGGGCAAAGGATACTTATTCTTAACGGTTACTGCATTCAAACCTCGATAGTCAAAGCATAACCTTAAACTCCCGTCCTTCTTTTTAACAAATAACACTGGAGCTCCCCACGGTGACTCGCTCTCATGTATGAACCCCCGTTCTAGCAAGTCTTTCAATTGAACTTTTAGCTCCTTAAGTTCAGCGGGTGCCATTTGATAAGGGGTTTTCGAAATGGGAGTAGTTCCAGGTGCTAGGTCAACCTTAAATTCAATTTCTCTTTCGGGTGGCAATGACCCAACTCCTCCGGAACTACGTCCGGATACTCACTAATCACCGGCATGTCCTCCAGCTTAACCTTTTCTCCTGGGGTGTTAACTAGAAAAGCTAAATAACCACGTGTCCCATAACAAAGCAATTTCCTAGCCCTTATTCCCGAAATGAGCGCAGATGAGGCTAACATACCCCTCACGTCTAGCTTTAGAGTTGCCTCCCCTGGTATGTAAAACTCAATTACCTTCAACCTACGATCTACCTGAGCATGATAATGAGCTAGCCAGTCCATGCCTAGAATAACATCGTGCCCCTTAATGGCTAGACTTATGAGGTCGACTACTAATTTCCGCTCACCAATCCAAATATCGCAATTTCTATACACCTCATTCGCAAGTAAAGTTTGATTACCCGTAGGTGTTCTTACTTCTAAATCATAAGGTAGCCTTTCAACTTTCATGTCAATTCCAAGCATAAATGTAGGGCTAACAAAAGAATGAGTGGCACCAGGGTCTATCAGAATTTTGGCTAAACGATGAAAAATAGGAACCGTGCCTTCCACGACCTTCGTCGGCTCAGGTACCGATTGCTGGTCCAACGAATACACCCTGGCTGGTACCCTCGACCTGGTCCCTCTTACGGTGGTCGGTTTCGGGTTCGATTTTCCAGTCGACTGAGTATCGCTGATTAGCGGGCAGTTAGCGATCTAGTGCTCCGTGCTTCCACACCTTAGGCACTTCCGAGCCTTTCTCCAGCAATTCTCCTCAGTATGGTTTGATTTTTCACAATATCCACACATTACTCGAGGAGTGGAGGTCTGGCCCCCCTGTGGACCACCTCTCCCTTGTCCCCTTCCACCTTGGCCTCTCCTCGGCGTACCTCCCCTCGAAGTACCCGTAAACCTTCTATCCCCAACACCACGACCTGCTTTAGGGGGTGGTATGCTTCGATCACTCTGTACCGGCCTTTGACATCCACTAGGCGCCCCTTTTCGTTTTGCATGAAAACTTCCCACTTGCGCCCTGGCAATCTCGATTCTCTGGGCCATCTCCAAAACCTCAGTAAAAGTATTGATCTGAGCTGCCGCCAAGGCCTCCTGTATTTCCACATTGAGCCCTTGAACAAACCTCCTTATCCTCCTTTGCTCCGTGGCTATCAATTCAGGAGCAAATTTAGACAATTTCATAAACTGGGTTTCATACTCAGCTACACTCAAAGTTCCCTGCCGAAGCTTAATAAAATCACCCTCTCTCTTCTCTTGGACGATAGGTGGGAGGCATTTTTCGTTAAACTCCCGCACGAAGTTCAACCAGGTCCATGCGGTTCTTTCTCTCTCCCACTTAGCTCTAATTACATTCCACCAAGATCTGGCTGGACCTTCAAATTGAAAAGCAGCAAATTGCACTTGCCTATCCTCTGCATAGTTCAGAGCGGCAAAGATATTGATCATGGTCTCTAAGCATCTCTCGGCTCCCTCAGGGTCCGGTCCTCCCAGGAACTTAGGAGGAGAGAACTTTTGAAATCTCTCGAGGGCTCTATCCTGTCCCAAATCGGGATCCCTTGGTTGGTTCAAAGGGGCTTGACCCTGTTGCTCTACTAAACGAGCAAGAATATTAGTCATTTGCTGGATCGCCGTCGCCACCTGATCTTCACCTCCCACTCGGGGTCCAGGTTGCGGCTCTGCCGTTCCACTTCTTTCCACTCTCGGTTCTTGCACTGGTTCTTGGGCCTGTCTAGCCTCTCGCCTGTGATTAGAGCCACGTCCTCCTGATCTAGACTCCTTCTACCCTCCATGATTCTTGACTAGCCAACTATATAAATATAAGCAAAATAAGGTATGGCTCGGATAAAACATTTTCAAATCATAAAGCAGAGACAATAAACACATTCAAAACAAACATGGCCGTTATATACATAGCAAAAAAAGGCACATAGCAAGTTAAAAGTACTGTACATGTCAACCTGGTCAAGTCAAAGGCTATACTAGCCAAGAGACATAGAACAAAAGAAGCACTATATACATCAACCTTAACACGCCAAATTTTAAAAACAAAAGCGACGTGTCATCCCACTATATCCCTAACTACCTCACGAAATCTCTTAAACCCTAACAAGAGGTCAAATCCTAACGAGAGGTCTAGCTAGATGCCGACCCAACTGACTCTGCAGGTGCAGTCAGCTCCTCCTCCGGATCCTCTTCTGGATCCTTCTCGGGGTCCTCCTCCGGTTCCTCCACAGAAGCACCAGGGACCGCCTGCCCTTGGCCCTCCTCGGCCAAGTCCTGAACCACATCATCCACTAGAGCCCCGCACTCGGTCAGAATACGGTCGGTCTGGTCTCGGACATCTCCGACTACTCGTACAAGGCGACCAGTAGTCGCCTGAGCCTGCTCCCTGAAGGCATTAGTCCGCTCCTGCTCCTCCAGAATTGAAGTCTCAAGCTCTCGGATCCTAGCACTATTGATACGAACTCGACCCAACAAGAACCTGTCTTGAAGAACCGAATCGATCAGGCAGCGGAAGGATCTATCTTGACCAGGTTATGGATACAAAGATGGAAAGACCTTACGACCCCTCTAATCCCCGTGACTACGAACTTGTTGATATTATCTCAACCCGTAACCAAACGAATTAGTGAACCTCAGGCAAGTGTAGAAGGCGCCACAATTCAACATGGTCTTGAATTGATAAGCCGAAACTTGAACAAAGGAGATACAACTCACTTTGTATCAAGGAACGCTCCCAAAGGAACAAGAAAGAGAAAACTCTCAATTTTTATTCATCTCATCATTGTCTTTTCAATAATTAAATAAAGTTGGCTATTTATAGCCTTACAAGACTCAAAACCCTAATCTAAATTGGAAACAATACAAGTTTCCTTATTTGACTTGACACAACTTCCTAAATAAATTTGGAAGTAATTAACTACTTCTCTAAAACTCTAATTTAATTAGAATAGGGAACTAACTGACTCAATTGGCTTAACTATGGTCAACATGACCTTAGCCTTTATTCCCTAATTCAAGCGACTTACTTAACTCTCAATTTGGAAATCAATCAAGATATCAATCAAGATTTGGAAATCAATCAAGATACCAATCAAGATTTGGAAGCCAATTAAAATTTGGAAAATTTGGATCTTTAATGATTCTCGAGCCCGATTGCACCATCAACCATCATTAGAATGTGAAGACTTGTAAAATGAAAGGAATCCATGCAAATCTTCATGTTCTCATCATTCCCCTCCTCTTGAAAGACGATTTGTCCTCAAATCGAGTGCTTGTTTACAAAGGAATAACTTGGAGAATGTTATATGTAATCCAAGAACTTCAAGAAATTATCAAGCCAACTACAAGAAGCAAGAACAACAAGAAACAACCACAAGGTATGGGGAAAAAAGAGAAAAAAAATAATAATAATAATAATTTTCGGATGAATAGTACTGCTACAGTACGATGAACAGTACTGCTACAGTTGCGGCGATGAACAGTACTGATACAGTGTGAACAGTTCCGATGAACAGTACCGCTGTGAACAGTATTTTTTTTTTTTTTTTTTTTTTTGCTATTGACGACTCGATGCAAGGTTAGGACTTCACTTGGAAGAAATTTAATGGGAGGTAAACCCTTGAAAACCTGTTTTCAAGAACGTAATCACACCAAGAAATTCCAACCTCGATCAATCAAGGGGGTAGGTTAGACTCAAGTGATAAAATAATAAAAAAAAAACAAGAATCAAAAAAATTTTTTTCTTTTAAAATTGAAAGGCGGCTAGGGTTTCGATAGAAAAAAAAATAGACAAATAAGAAAAGAAAAAGGATATTAACCTGAATCAAGAGCCGAAGCTCTGATACCAGATGATACGAACTCGACCCAACAAGAACCTGTCTTGAAGAACCGAATCGATCAGGCAGCGGAAGGATCTATCTTGACCAGGTTATGGATACAAAGATGGAAAGACCTTACGACCCCTCTAATCCCCGTGACTACGAACTTGTTGATATTATCTCAACCCGTAACCAAACGAATTAGTGAACCTCAGGCAAGTGTAGAAGGCGCCACAATTCAACATGGTCTTGAATTGATAAGCCGAAACTTGAACAAAGGAGATACAACTCACTTTGTATCAAGGAACGCTCCCAAAGGAACAAGAAAGAGAAAACTCTCAATTTTTATTCATCTCATCATTGTCTTTTCAATAATTAAATAAAGTTGGCTATTTATAGCCTTACAAGACTCAAAACCCTAATCTAAATTGGAAACAATACAAGCTTCCTTATTTGACTTGACACAACTTCCTAAATAAATTTGGAAGTAATTAACTACTTCTCTAAAACTCTAATTTAATTAGAATAGGGAACTAACTGACTCAATTGGCTTAACTATGGTCAACATGACCTTAGCCTTTATTCCCTAATTCAAGCGACTTACTTAACTCTCAATTTGGAAATCAATCAAGATATCAATCAAGATTTGGAAATCAATCAAGATACCAATCAAGATTTGGAAGCCAATTAAAATTTGGAAAATTTGGATCTTTAATGATTCTCGAGCCCGATTGCACCATCAACCATCATTAGAATGTGAAGACTTGTAAAATGAAAGGAATCCATGCAAATCTTCATGTTCTCATCAACTATGTACTCGGAGGGCTGCCTGGAGACGCTCTATCTCCGTCTGGCACCGATGATTGGCGCTACCCAATTGTCTCCGCTCATCATCCACTGCAACAACTTCCCGATCGGGGTAGGAATAGGTCTTCCAACAGTCGCAGCGCCGAATCTTACGTGCCGGGTGTCGCGCCCCACTTTTCGATGAATGAATTGTGTATGGTGTGTAATGTGTGAACGTGTGCAAAGTGAAAAGTAAAAGGCCATGGGACTTAGAATGCGACGATTTGGCCAAGTGAAGTTCAAAAGGGTTTTTTGTATCAAAAAATGGAGTCGCCACTTGGTATAGAGTTAGGGTGTACCAAGTCACCCAAAAATGATTTTGTTTTTGAATAAAAAAGTAAATAAACCCTTTTTGAAAACTTTTGGGTCTGCGTAACCAAAAGAGGGATCGGGGGTCACATTTGACGAAGGGGAAGGCAAGGATAAAAAATCCAAGGCACCCCTTCGACCTAGCCAAGGCTAGTTGCGTGACTTAAACCAATTTTTCCTAATTTTTCTACCCAAGGTATGTATCGCATATTGGATATGTCTATATGAATGCAAAACCCTAGACCTAGGGGGATTGTGGGGAAATTTCTCTTCAAAGGTTAAGTGGTGCCAATCACATTAATTGTGAAGCCCAATAATGATCCTTTTGGAGAGGTCACACCTAAACCTAAATGACGTGAAAAATGAGTGGAATGCATGCCATGTGAAAGTGTGAGTTTGTGTGAAGTGAGAAAAATGATAAAAGTAATAAGATATAAGTGAAGGTGTGCAAATGTAGATGAAAGTACTCGTGTGCGAGTGAAGATAAAATGCTCGTGTGCAAGTGAAGACAAAAAAAGCGTTCGTGTGCAAGTGAAGATGATAAAAAGGTGCATGTGTGCAAATGAGACAAAAGTGAAAGTGTAATGATAGAGTGGATTGAGAATGCATGAGCCTAGGGAATTCATGCATATTGGGTACGGGGAGACCTAAATCGTGACTCAATTTGCCCTTTTATAGAGGGAATACAAGCGTGCTAAGGCTTAGAAAAAGCCACACTCGTCTATATCCCATATTTAAGGGGACTCTCAAGCAAATGAACCCTATAACTAGCATGAAATGCAAAAATCCTAAAATGGAGGGAAAAGGGGGTCGAGGGGCATGCAAAATCATAAAACTAAAAGAATGCATGACATGAAATGAACATGCAAACATGTACTAACGAGGGAAAATCCCTAAGGGTCTAGCGTTGGACTAGCCCATTCTATGAATTCCGACTAGCGTTGGACTAGCGGAAACGTACATTCACCCATCACATTCATTCATGGCTATGGAAAGCGAGTAGACATGCCAAACACTCATAAACACATAGCACATAACATCTAGCATGCTTGACTAGATGCAAGGCCCTAACAAAGCAAATTAACACGTAGCAACTAAGCATGCAAGACACATAATACAATTAAAACTCTAACTATTACATTTGCTAGCTAGGCACATGACTTTGATAGGTCTTCATTGAATGCTCCTCCAAACCCTATCTATTACAAGCCAAGAGGTGTACACATACCCCATTAAGAATAAATTAAATAAAAAGCAAAAGTAAATGACATAAATAAAAGAAATTAAAGAAAGGCTAGGAAAGCAAAGTAGACATGTATTTCTCACGTAGCACGTTGGTCCACATAAGAGTGACGGAAAAAAAAATAAAAGAAATTATACCTCCCTTGAAATTAAGCTCTAATGGAGTGAAATCAACTTAATTATCCTCCAAAATAAAAGAAATGGTCAAGGTACCAATTTATTTGGCAAATAATAACAAAGGATAAAAAATAAACATGAATTTGAATCAATTAAATCATGTCAACAAACCACATTTAAGAAATCAAAAGAAGAAAGGACTTGATTGCAAAAATTAATAAAGTCTTGGGGTCAAAATTAAAGAAAAATAAAGTTCAGGGACTCATTTACAATTAAAGTAAGGACCGAATTGAAAGAAATTGAAGACATCCAGGGCCACAGTATAGTTAAGGAAAAGTCCGAGGACTGATTTGCAAATTCATTCTCTGATTTCTTAGTGGATCAAGCTACTGGGCTATTCTGTTCATTTCTTGGGCCAAAAACCCTTACCAGCCCACGGAAGTCCAAAACAAATGGAAATGGGCCATCTTATTTATTTATTTGGGCCAAAACCTCCCTAGCCCAACAGAAATCCAAGCAAAACAAATGGGCTAGTCTAATATTCTGATCCCAAGAACGATCCAATTAAATTAATCACAAACCCAATTCTAAAACCCAACCAAAGGTGTTGGGCTCTATCTTCCTAAACCCAAGTCAGAAACCCAACAAAATAAACCAAATCCACTTCCTTGAGCCCAAACAAAATAACCCCTTAATCCAAAACACTTATTTCACTAAACTCAACAAGATAAACAAATCCACAAAATTATTAACCCACAATTATAATCTAACATCAAGAATTAATGTATCCAAAGGACTATTTAAACATTAAAAGATGATTACAATCTAAAAGAGTGAAATGAATTCAACTTTTCGATTCTTTGGGCTATGTCAGAATAAGAGGGAAACTTGAGAGGTTCAATCACAACAAAATAAGGACCCAATGGAAACAATTAAAGAAGTTAAAGGGGCCAATTTGATGGATTTGTCAATTGTTTGGGCCATAGTGGATCAAGGGGAAACCTGGGGGTTAAACTGTAATTTTATGAAGAATTTCATGCAACCTTCGAATGCAATCCGCGGTTCCTGGGTTTCTGAATGCCAAATCTTTTGTTCAAACGCAACTCATGACTGAACCATCTGAACTTGAACCAAAGTGAAAAAAACGAGCACCAAAATTCTTTTCATTCTTTTAACCTTGTTTAAATAAGAAAATTCAGAAAAAACAGATCATGTAAATTCTGGCAAATTGCTGCAACAAGCACGGAAGCTTCCTCCTACTTTTGACCAAGTTTTAGCTTTATAAAACTCAATGGTAATTTGCTCATAGGGAGAGGGAAGTGAGGGCGAGAATCCAAACTATCGGGAGACTATAGAAGACAGCAAATGAGCAACATAAAAACAAACGAATTTCCGCCCCATGCATTTGGAGGAATGAAAATCAACATGATAAAATGTTCATCGACCCAACTAACAAACACCCACTGGCTAGAGTCTCCTCCGTATGTATACATATAAACGCTGAAAATCTCTTCACTTTGGTTCAAGATTTTGGTTTAGGCATTTTAGCAAACAACAAATAGGCATTAAAATCCTATCAGATTTTTTGCTCAAATTGAGGCATAACTAACCCAGAAATTTGTCAGAAAACAAAACAGAATATCCCAACCAATCCATAAAGCATGCTCGGTCAAAATTGTGGACAATCCACAAAGAAATTCAAGAAATGAACTTGAACAGGGAAATGAATTTCAAAGAAAAAGGATCTCTTACCGCATATATTTTCTTGGCGAAAATTTGCCGATGGCGGTGGACTCCGACGAGGTGGGGTGGCGGCTCCTCGCCAGTACAGCAGCTTCGGCTGCTCTGTTTTTCGCAGCCTCTGTTTCTCTTTCGCACAGATTCAGAACTGAAGATCAAAGAAAATTCGGTGGCTCTTGTTTTCTTTCTTTTGTTCCTCTCAGCCGTTAATATCAAGGTAGTGGATCACAATGCATCTCCAGTCGGTGGGTTGATAGAACCAAAGTTTCTCCACTCGGTCTTTATTTCCAAGGAAGGTTGATCACTTCACAGCTCACGGCAGAAAGAAAATGGAAGTGCTATTGTAGTGCATTGGGAATGGTATATTGTGGAGTGTATGGTTAATGGAATGTTTATATTGAGGTTATTGTGAGTGGGGTTGGTCGGCAATAGCAATGGAAGGTGCTAGATTGGGAAGTGAAATGGAAATGGATTCGGCAGAAATGGAATTATGATTTTTGATTTTTTTTTTTTTTTTAAATAATAATTTAACACAATATAATTAACTAATTAAGAAAAATAACTAATGAAGACAGATTGAATAAAATGAGCGAAACTAGGCATAAAAAAAAATAAAAATGAAATGCTAATTTTTCTTTCTTTTTCCTTCTTTTTTTCTTTTTCCATGATTTTTCTACGTTAAAACTTAAAATTAAAATAGAAACTAGAAACTAAAAAAAACTAAAAGCAACCACGACAAATGAGAATAAAAAGTAAAAGAAATTACACCAAAAATTTGGTGTCTACAGTTTGCCCCTCTTTGTCTGAGTTTTGGAAAAACTTGAGACAAAGAAGTAGACACCAAATACTTACCTGCTTTATTCGGTGGCAAACGTCACGAACGGTGGACGTTTTAGGAATAAGGACTGACCCCTTTTGGCAAAACTTTTAAAATGGAATTGACTTAGACAGGAGATTTAAAGCGGGATTGACCCGAACGAAATTTAAAGACGGGACTGACCCGAACAGGAATTTAAAACGGGACTGACCCGAACATGGATTGAAAACGGGACTGACCCGAACAGGAATGTAAATGGGATAGACTTGAACAGAAATTTAAATGAGATAGACCCAGACAGAAATTTAAATGGGATAGACCCAGACAAAAATTTAAATGGGATAGACCCAGACAGAAATTTAAAACGGGACTGATTCGAACAGAGAAATTAAAATTGGGACTGACTAGAGAAGGAAATTCAAATCATGGGACTGGCCCGAACAAGCTTTAATCGCGGGACTGACCCGAATAAGCTTTGAATCGCGGGACTGACCCGAACAGGCTTTGAATTGTGGGACTGACCCGCATAAGCTTTGAATCGTGGGACTGACCCGAATAAGCTTTTGATCATGGGACTGACCCGAATAAGCTTTTGATCGTGGGACTGACCCGAAAATGCTTTTGATCGAGGGACTGACCCGAAAATGTTTTTGATCGAGGGACTGACCCGAAAATGTTTTTGATTGGATCGAGGGACTGACCCGAAAATGCTTTTGGATCTGACCCGAAAATGGATCATGGGACTGACCCCGAAAATGCTTTTTGATCATATGGGACTGACCGAAAAGCTTTTGATCGTGGGACTGACCCGAATAACTTTTGATCGTGGGACTGACCCGAAAATGCTTTTTGATCATGGGACTGACCGAATAAACTTTGAATCATGGGACTGACCCGAATGAGCTTTTGATCGTGGGACTGACCCGAATAATGCTTTTGATCATGGGACTGACCCGAATATGCTTTTGATCATGGGACTGACCCGAAAATGCTTTTTTGATCGTGGGACTGACCCGAATAAACTTTGAATCATGGGACTGACCCGAATGAGCTTTTGATCGAGGGACTGACCCGAAAATGCTTTTGATCGAGGGACTGACCCGAAAATGTTTTTGATCGAGGGACTGACCCGAAAATGCTTTTGATCGAGGGACTGACCCGAAAATGTTTTTGATCATCGGTCAGTGGGATTAAACCCGATCCTGCCGTGACGAAATTTGATTCGATTTTGGTTTTTGATTGATGATTTTTGCTTCTTTTTGACTTTTCTTTTTGACTTTTGAAAATCTTTCCAAAAAAATAATTTGCCCCAGTATGATGAATTTTTTGCAATGTGAGTCCAGAGTTGATTCTGTATTGCCATGCCGTTGCATTTTTTGATGAAATTTGCTTGCGACATTTTCAATCTGCCTTTGTTCATTAGGACTCTTTCCGACACCGATTTCAGTGCAAGGTGTGATTGTTTTCATCCATGCATGAAATTTCCTGCAAAAGAGAAAAAACAAAGGAATTGCCACCATTATTTGATCCGTTTGTCCTTGAGAATCGTGTAAACATGAGTCTTTGGATGCCTTCGTCAAAGTTGACCGTGGCATCTGACTTGGTTGGATTTGTCATTTCTAAACGTCTCTGATTTTTCCCGACTAACCAAGCGTGCATTTTGCCATATTGTGAAGCTTGCGTAACCGACCTTGCTGAATTTCAACCATTTTCGCAAGATGACTGAACCCAAGTATGCTTTGAATAAACCATGGGGTTATCATTCACCAAAATTCAAAGATAATGAAGTATGCAAGAAAATTCACATGTCATGAAAGAATAAATATGCACAAGAATGCACACATAACCATTTGTGCTTAAATTCTACAAAAATGCCATAAATGCAAGTAATTTGGAAAAATGAGCTTCCTAAGAATGTATTTGCAAAAGAATGTTTTACAAAATGACACAGTTTTGGCCAACAAATGTCATATTCAATTCTCTGGATATCTTTGTTCTGGAATTCAAAATTGACAGAAGTATGACAAAATGAGGAGAAATCCAAATGAACCAAATCACCAGCTGTTCTTCCTCGTGCTCGCTCGCTGCAAAATCCTACCTTGGTGCCCTTTCGGGTTTTTACCAAGGTTGCCCCCCCTTTTTTGTTTCGTTTTGTCTTTTCTCTTTTTTTCTTTTTTCTTTTTTTGAGGTGCCCTTTCGGGTTTTCACCTAAAGACGCAAATGAAAGAGCTCAACCATGATCGACTCAGGAGTTTGAGTTGAAGATTTCTGGCATCAGTAAAATGCACTTCCCTTAGAAGTTTAAGTGAAGGCATTATAGACATCACTTGCCAATTGATTAGCGAAATTCCTAATAGAAATACAGCAAGTGACGAAAGTCAGGACTTTTGGGCTTTTGTAATGAGGTCAGGTGGGGTGTTTTTCAAGAAAAGTTGAGGCTTGAAAGCAAGTTTGATGAAAGGTGTGAAATAACCTGAGATTGCATCATTTTGAAATTATCTCTAATTTTGAACGAAACCGAGGAAATTTGCCCCAGTTTGATTGGATTTTCTCTTTCTTTGCATTTTCTTCATTGCATTTTCCTCACTTTTTGCATTTTCCTTCAAAAACTAAATTTGCCCCAGTGTGGGGTTCTTTCTTTTCTCTTTTCCTCTTTTCAAAATGAATTTGCCCCAGTGTGGGGTTTGCAATCCTCAGGGGCTGCCAAACGAAAAAATTATTGTTCTGATAGCTCAAAAGGGACGACTAGGGATGAAATGTTTTGATTGGAAAGGAAAATGGCCTGACTTTTGCCTCGTCTCTTGCTCGATTTCCTAAAAGAAATTTGCGTAATCAAATAAAGAACTTCTTACACATGTCCGAGTTGATAGGTTGAGGGACTGTTTGTCCGTCCATCTCTTCAAGGATAAGTGCTCCACTCGGTAGCACCTTTTTGAATGACAAATGTCCTTACCAGTTTAGATCGAATTTGTCTTTGACTTCATCTTGCATTGGCAAAACTCGCTTTAACTCTTTGTCCTCCTTCTCTAAAGGCTCGGAGGCGGACCTTTTGCTATGAACACAGGCCACGCACTTTGATAACATTAGCCATGGCACATGGCGTTCAGCTGCTTTTCATCCATCAAAATCAATTGTCGGTGACGCTGCTTTAATCAATCAGCTTCGAACTTGGCAAAGAAGGGATTTTCTCAATGAAGAGATTTTTCAATGAAGGCTTCCTCAATGAACGAATTCTTAATAAAGGGATTTCTCAATGAAGGCTTTCTTAATGAAGGAATTTCTCAATGAAGGGATTTTTGGCCTTTTCAAACGAAGGGATTTGTGGCCTTTTCAAACGAAGGGATTTTTGGCCTTTTCAACAAAGGAATTTTTCAACGAAAGGATTTCTGACCTTCTCAAAGAAGGGATTTTTCAACGAAGGGATTTCTGACCTTCTCAAAGAAGGGATTTTTCAACGAAGGGATTTCTTAATGAAGGGATTTTTAGATGAATGGTATTATCGGAATCCAGAACAGTGATATTCAAAGGGTCAAATAATTTCATCTTTGGCCATTTAAAAGAATTAAAATTCAGGACAATAATCAAATAAACAAATTGTGCATTTAATGGAAAAACTAATCAAAGCGAAAACAAGACAAAAACTTAATTGCGAAAGATGTTTTCATGAAGCTATTCACATATGCAAGAAATGGTTTTTGTGAACTTTAGTAAATAACAACCCCTAGATTTACCGAAATTCCCTTCGAGAGGGAAAATACTCGGCCATCCAAATTGTGCAAAGCTCCTTCAGGATTTTCAAATTTCGTCGTTGGAGGTGGATGCCTCGAAGGTGTCCTGGTGTTCAGGAAAAGGATTTGTACTTATGATCGGCCCTTGTTCACCTCTTTTCCTTAGCACTATTTCTCCTGCCTCGATCATGTCTTGGACTTTGTGCTTAAGTGCCCTGCAATCGGCGGTTGAGTGGCCAGGTACTCCCGAATGATAGGCACAAATAGCATATGGATTGTACCCAGCAGGCATGCCATGAAGGTAAGTTGGAGGGGGAATCACGCCTATTTTGTTGACAACCTTCAATTGCTCATACAATTGGTCCAAAGGCCTGCCTAGGTTGGTGAAGGTTCGGGTACGGCTTTGATTGTAGGTTTCAGTGGGTCGGGGATAGTTGTAGGTGGGTCTATTTGGTGGGGAAAATCTTTGGTGGTAAGGAGGCCGAGGACGAGCTTGTTGAAAGCTTGGTTGAGATATTTGGAAAGGGGTTGTAGGCGGGTTGGCATAATTTGGGCGAGGTCGAGGATGAGTGGTATTGGTGTGATAAACGGGATGATGGTTTGAATGGTAAGGGTTTGAGTAGGTAGGGTATTGTCGAGGTCTGGGTCTTGGGACAGGGTTTCGATCCCAGACAAAAGCAGTTTCCCCCTCTTGCTTTTTGAATTGCTGCTTCTTTCCATTACTACCTTGGCTTTGCAAAGCTTCCACTTGAGTTTTCAGGGTAGACACATTAACAATCTTTCCAGCCTTTACGAAATCATCATATTCTTCAAGCTTGTTGACAATAGCGGCAAACGAGCATCCAGTCATGCGGAAAATTTCTTCAAAGTACGGCGGATCCTGTGCCTTAATGAAGGTGCGTATGATTTCGTCCTCAGTCATTGGTGGCTCAACTTTTGCAGCTATTTTTCTCCACCTCTTGGCATAAGTCTTGTGGTCCTCAGAGGGTTTTCTTTTTGTTCCTTCTAACGTGGTTCGCGTCGGAGCCAGCTCGCAGTTGTACTCATATTGCCTTACAAAAGCATTGGACAAGTCAATCCAGGTTTTTACTTCTTCGGACTTCAAATTTGAGTACCAGTCGAGGGCATCCCCCTCCAGACTTTCCGGGAACAACCTTAGAGGCAGGTTCTCGTCATCTACAGGCTTTCCCAACTTGTTAGCAAATAATCGGAGGTGTGTCTTGGGATTACCCGTCCCATCGTACTTGTTAAATTTAGGGGTTTTGAAACCTTCAGGCAATTTCACATTGGGAAAAAGGCAAAGTTCATCGTAATCCAGGACTCCTTGCTTGTTCAACCCCTGACTCTTCCTCATAAACTCATCAAAATGATCAAAGCGTTTGAGCAGCTTTATATCAACGGGAGCAGAAGATTCCCCCATTTCTGCCTTGGTTTGAACAATATGGTCCGGCAGGAATGGCTCAGCAGCAGGGTAATAAAAGGTATGTGGCTCAGGTGGTATATTTGAAGTGATTTGGGGTTGTGGACCTCGCATGTGAGTAAGAGAAAATGAAGGATGAGGAGGGTAAGTGTATGGCAAATTTGTGGTGGGATAGGTGAAAGTTTCTTCGGGTGCAATAGGAAATGATGGAGTAACAGTGGCATGGGCCGAAGGTAGGACAAACGGCTCTTGCTCAGGCTGTCTGGCGGGTACAGGTTCGGGTTGAACTCCGCTGCTAATTAGCTCATCATTCAACTTCCTTTGGGCGGCCATCTCAGACGCCATCTCTCCAAACTTGGTAAGCATCTCAGTCAACTGAATCCCCGAACTTGCAGTCTCGGGTTGAGCGGTAGTAGCAGACCTATCTGACTGTTCCGGTTGTGAACTCATGTTTACACGACTCCTCTGGGCTTGACTACGGGACCGCGTTATGATGGGGCTTCGACGAGAAGCTATGTTTAAATATTACCTGAAAATTTTGGAAAGATTGCCTTTAGATTTAGCCCTCGCTTAGATATTCCAATAAAAAACAAAGAAAAAGAAAAGAAAAAACAAGAGTTAGTAGATATCCAGAAAATTCGGATGCATGTCCTATGGGGGAACCCTTTTTGCGCCAAGGGTAGGCCTAGCATGAAAATGCAGTCCTCCAGAGCAGGCACTATACAATACCTGATGGATCCGATCGCCTGATCGTGTGAAGAATGATTTGAAAATTTTGGCCAATTGAAGTGACGAGAGACACTTTGTCAAAATGAGGTCAACGTCCGAATGGATTGATCACTTTTGATCGATACAAGAATTTGTAAAAACGCACAGGTTTGACCTTGACAAACTTCCTATCGAAGAGACCGGAATTCGTTTGACAAAATTTCCTCAGTAAAGCGCGGGTCAAAACCCCAACTGATCAAATGGCTGGATGCAGTGGACGGTTTTCTTAAAACCGACTAGGTTTCCCAATTTGAAATTCGATCTTGAAACCTTAATTGGTCAAATGGGTTGAATAAAATTGATCATTTATTTAAAATCGACCTGATTACCCTAAAAAGGGGAACATGTCAAATGAATTGAATGAAATTTAATTTATCCAAAATTAATCAGATCACCCTAAAAAGGGTAAATTGATCAAATAGATTGAACGAAACTTGATTTATTCAAAATCGGCTCGGTTGCCCTAAAAATGGGTAAATTGGCAAAATGAATGAAATTGAATTAGTGATTTATTCAAAAATTGGTCGAATGACCCTAAAAAGGGTAAACTGGTCAAATGAATTGACGATTTATTCAAAATCGACCGGATGACCCTAAAAAGGGTAGATTGGTCAAATGACCCTAAAAAGGGTAGATTGGTCAAATGACCCTAAAAAGGGTAAATTGATCAAATAAATTGACAATTTATTCAAAATCGACCAGGTGACCCTAAAAAGGGTAAATTGATGATTTACTCAAAATTGACCGGATGACCCTAAAAAGGGTAAATTGGTCAAATGAATTGACAATTTATTGAATGAATCGGCAAAATGGATTGGTTGAATTGCCCGGCCATTGGTTATTTCAAAATCATTGAAGTGCATTAGTCTAAGACCTTCTAAAAATCAAATTTTGGTCTTAATTTATTTATCGTCTCAAAAGGAGGAATCATTTGTGAATTTCTTCAAATTAATGTCCTTCACGCAAGGGATTTTTACCAATTTTTGATAAAAGGGCCAAAAAGTGATTATTAGATGCTCATATTCCAAAGATCACTCTATGAAAATGATCGGATCCTACCTTACCTTGTGCACTACCCCTTTGGATGGTACAAAATGTAAACGTGCAAGTCTCACTGGATTAAGTATCCGAGACACAAAGGTGGTTTATTCCTAAACGCGGGATTCCCTAAGTGGCATTCCCTTTCTAGGGTTTATGCATGATGCCATTTATTAAAGCGATGTAAATATGCAATTCGAAATGAAACGTGACCTAAGGAACCCTTTATTTGCCAGGGTAGGCCTAGAATGATATGCAATCATTAATCTACGAATGCAATATACCAAAATCTTTAAACGTGCAATAACCTATCTACAAGGGTAGGTTCTAAAAGAAAGTCATGCCAGACCTCTTATTTCCTAATGTTTGTGAATGCAAAAGACAAGAGACAAGGAAACGTGAGTTCAACACATAATCACATAACACATTTGGACAAAAAGCAACAAAGACAGATAATGACAGAGGGGTGGGACCCCTCCCCTCGTGAACAGTGTTTCCTAATTTAGGGTAAGGTCGACTCTTCCCTAGGCAATTCTAATATGGATGCATGAGGCTTGGCTTACTAATGCATCTAGACTCGATAGGTCATAGGCCCCCGAGCCTTCAGACTTAGAAACCAAGGGTCATCAATCCCAAGGTTCTTTGTCGGTGGCTCGAGCGATTCCCCAAACACCGCTACGCACACATCGTGTCACGGCTACGTGTTTGAGTGAATCTATCAAAACCTCAATCTTCGACCAAAAGCTAAAGGCTATCAACCAATAGCTTTAAGCGGAAGATTGAGTGACCCATTGGAACATGCTACACACACATCGTGTCGTGATCACATGTCCAAGTGAGTCACCTAATCCTAATAGGGTGGAGTGGCGTGACAAGCCACTAAAGAAAAATAAAAGGGATAAAAGAAGTAAAGCGTATGCTCGTATGCTAGTGCTTGTTTGGAGGGGAAGGGTCAAGAACCAACGCGAGGCTCTAGGGTAGAATCCCCTCCCAAATGCAATGCAAAGCGCGGAATCACATACAAACATCCATTCATCAAAACAATCGTAGGCGAACGTGTGAGGAAGTGAGTTGATACGCGAAATGCAAAAATCCTAGAAAAGGGAAAAATGCAACCCTAAACATCCAATGTGATAAATAAAAAGGTTTAAAAGAAGAAAAAGATTGATTAAATCAAATTTGCTCGGACTCTCGAATGTCCCCAGTGGAGTCGCCAACTGTCGCGCCCCATTTTTTGATAAAATAAATAAATGGTTAAAAAATGTATTTTTTGATTCAATTTGTGATTGGAAAATGAATTGTTATTTAAAAGAAAAATGGGTCTAAATGGGGGTTTGAGAATGCGACGATTTGACCCAAAATTATAGTTTAAAAAGGGTTTTTGAAATAAAAAAATCGGAGTCGCCACTTGGTAATGAGTTAAGGTGTACCAAGTCACCTAAAATGAATTTTTAAAGAAAAATAGGAAAAAATATTAAGAAACCCCTTTTAAACGACTCCTAGTCCACGTAAACCAACGAAAAAGGTTCGGGAGTCACATTTGACGAAGGGGAAGGCAAGGATAAAAATCCAAGGCACCCCTTCGACCTAGCCAAGGCTAGTTGCGTGATTTAATCAAATATTTTCTTGTTTTAACCAAAAAATTTATTACATTTGGATGCACTATATGAATGCAAACCCTAGACCTAGGGATATTGGGGGAAATTTCTCTTCAAAGGTTGAATGGTGCCAATCACATTAATTGTGAAGCCCAATAATGACCCTTTGGAGAGGTCACGAATAATGCGAGTGGGATGCAAATGAATGAAATGCATGTATGCAATGTGAGGACATGAGTTTGAAAAAGTAATAAAAAAACAATAAATATGTAAATGAAAATATGCACGTGAGTGGGCAAGGTACGGTATGTGAAATGATAATATGAAGTGTATGTGTGCAAGTGATGATAAAAGTGTTCGTGTGCAAGTGAAGAAACATAAAGGTGCACGTGTGCAAAATGGGAGGAAAAATGAAAGTGTGATGAGGGTATGAAATGGCAGAGTGGATTTGAAAATGCATGAGCCTAGGGAATTCATGCATATTGGGTACGGGGAGACCTAAATCGTGACTCAATTTGCCCTTTTATAGAGGGAATACAAGCATGCTAAGGCTTAGAAAAAGCCACACTCGTCTATATCCCATATTTAAGGGGACTCTCAAGCAAATGAACCCTATAACTAGCATGAAATGCAAAAATCCTAAAATGGAGGGAAAAGGGGGTCGAGGGGCATGCAAAATCATAAAACTAAAAGAATGCATGACATGAAATGAACATGCAAACATGTACTAACGAGGGGAAATCCCTAAGGGTCTAGCGTTGGACTAGCCCATTCTATGAATTCCGACTAGCGTTGGACTAGCGGAAACGTACATTCACCCATCACATTCATTCATGGCTATGGAAAGCGAGTAGACATGCCAAACACTCATAAACACATAGCACATAACATCTAGCATGCTTGACTAGATGCAAGGCCCTAACAAAGCAAATTAACACGTAGCAACTAAGCATGCAAGACACATAATACAATTAAAACTCTAACTATTACATTTGCTAGCTAGGCATATGACTTTGATAGGTCTTCATTGAATGCTCTTCCAAACCCTATCTATTACAAGCCAAGAGGTGTACACATACCCCATTAAGAATAAATTAAATAAAAAGCAAAAGTAAATGACATAAATAAAAGAAATTAAAGAAAGGCTAGGAAAGCAAAGTAGACATGTATTTCTCACGTAGCACGTTGGTCCACATAAGAGTGACGGAAAAAAAAATAAAAGAAATTATACCTCCCTTGAAATTAAGCTCTAATGGAGTGAAATCAACTTAATTATCCTCCAAAATAAAAGAAATGGTCAAGGTACCAATTTATTTGGCAAATAATAACAAAGGATAAAAAATAAACATGAATTTGAATCAATTAAATCATGTCAACAAACCACATTTAAGAAATCAAAAGAAGAAAGGACTTGATTGCAAAAATTAATAAAGTCTTGGGGTCAAAATTAAAGAAAAATAAAGTTCAGGGACTCATTTACAATTAAAGTAAGGACCGAATTGAAAGAAATTGAAGACATCCAGGGCCACAGTATAGTTAAGGAAAAGTCCGAGGACTGATTTGCAAATTCATTCTCTGATTTCTTAGTGGATCAAGCTACTGGGCTATTCTGTTCATTTCTTGGGCCAAAAACCCTTACCAGCCCACGGAAGTCCAAAACAAATGGAAATGGGCCATCTTATTTATTTATTTGGGCCAAAACCTCCCTAGCCCAACAGAAATCCAAGCAAAACAAATGGGCTAGTCTAATATTCTGATCCCAAGAACGATCCAATTAAATTAATCACAAACCCAATTCTAAAACCCAACCAAAGGTGTCGGGCTCTATCTTCCTAAACCCAAGTCAGAAACCCAACAAAATAAACCAAATCCACTTCCTTGAGCCCAAACAAAATAACCCCTTAATCCAAAACACTTATTTCACTAAACTCAACAAGATAAACAAATCCACAAAATTATTAACCCACAATTATAATCTAACATCAAGAATTAATGTATCCAAAGGACTATTTAAACATTAAAAGATGATTACAATCTAAAAGAGTGAAATGAATTCAACTTTTCGATTCTTTGGGCTATGTCAGAATAAGAGGGAAACTTGAGAGGTTCAATCACAACAAAATAAGGACCCAATGGAAACAATTAAAGAAGTTGAAGGGGCCAATTTGATGGATTTGTCAATTGTTTGGGCCATAGTGGATCAAGGGGAAACCTGGGGGTTAAACTGTAATTTTATGAAGAATTTCATGCAACCTTCGAATGCAATCCGCGGTTCCTGGGTTTCTGAATGCCAAATCTTTTGTTCAAACGCAACTCATGACTGAACCATCTGAACTTGAACCAAAGTGAAAAAAACGAGCACCAAAATTCTTTTCATTCTTTTAACCTTGTTTAAATAAGAAAATTCAGAAAAAACAGATCATGTAAATTCTGGCAAATTGCTGCAACAAGCACGGAAGCTTCCTCCTACTTTTGACCAAGTTTTAGCTTTATAAAACTCAATGGTAATTTGCTCATAGGGAGAGGGAAGTGAGGGCGAGAATCCAAACTATCGGGAGACTATAGAAGACAGCAAATGAGCAACATAAAAACAAACGAATTTCCGCCCCATGCATTTGGAGGAATGAAAATCAACATGATAAAATGTTCATCGACCCAACTAACAAACACCCACTGGCTAGAGTCTCCTCCGTATGTATACATATAAACGCTGAAAATCTCTTCACTTTGGTTCAAGATTTTGGTTTAGGCATTTTAGCAAACAACAAATAGGCATTAAAATCCTATCAGATTTTTTGCTCAAATTGAGGCATAACTAACCCAGAAATTTGTCAGAAAACAAAACAGAATATCCCAACCAATCCATAAAGCATGCTCGGTCAAAATTGTGGACAATCCACAAAGAAATTCAAGAAATGAACTTGAACAGGGAAATGAATTTCAAAGAAAAAGGATCTCTTACCGCATATATTTTCTTGGCGAAAATTTGCCGATGGCGGTGGACTCCGACGAGGTGGGGTGGCGGCTCCTCGCCAGTACAGCAGCTTCGGCTGCTCTGTTTTTCGCAGCCTCTGTTTCTCTTTCGCACAGATTCAGAACTGAAGATCAAAGAAAATTCGGTGGCTCTTGTTTTCTTTCTTTTGTTCCTCTCAGCCGTTAATATCAAGGTAGTGGATCACAATGCATCTCCAGTCGGTGGGTTGATAGAACCAAAGTTTCTCCACTCGGTCTTTATTTCCAAGGAAGGTTGATCACTTCACAGCTCACGGCAGAAAGAAAATGGAAGTGCTATTGTAGTGCATTGGGAATGGTATATTGTGGAGTGTATGGTTAATGGAATGTTTATATTGAGGTTATTGTGAGTGGGGTTGGTCGGCAATAGCAATGGAAGGTGCTAGATTGGGAAGTGAAATGGAAATGGATTCGGCAGAAATGGAATTATGATTTTTGATTTTTTTTTTTTTTTTAAATAATAATTTAACACAATATAATTAACTAATTAAGAAAAATAACTAATGAAGACAGATTGAATAAAATGAGCGAAACTAGGCATAAAAAAAAATAAAAATGAAATGCTAATTTTTCTTTCTTTTTCCTTTTTTTTTTTTTCTTTTTCCATGATTTTTCTACGTTAAAACTTAAAATTAAAATAGAAACTAGAAACTAAAAAAAACTAAAAGCAACCACGACAAATGAGAATAAAAAGTAAAAGAAATTACACCAAAAATTTGGTGTCTACAAGCATATTTTGTGAATTGATTTTTGAGTTTAGGAGGAGCTTGGTAGTCAATTGGTTTGCAATTCTTCTCTTTTTATTTATTTATCATCTTGTGATATTTAAATTGCCTATCTCTTCTACTTCTCTCAAGTGATATTGCTTTTTTATTGATTGATTCATTGTGTGATCATTTAGAAAAGAGTGTAAATTTCGTATTGAACAAAAAGTGCCCATAACCTGATTTGTTTTTTTAATCAACCTAATTCACCCCTCTCTTAGGCTATTTTTGGGCCTAACAAATGGTATTAGAGTTTAGTCTCCTAGAGATTAAGCTCAAACGGTTTAGGAACAAAGATAACAATCAACAATGTCATATTTTTTGAAGCACAATCTGTAATTAGATCTCCAATGTTTAATGGATCAAATTATGTGAGTTGGAAAGAGAGAATGATTATCTTCTTACAATCGATTGATGTTGAATTATGGTTTATTGTTAGTGAAGGTCCATATGATGCCTCAATAGAAGATGAAAATACTTACAGGCCTAGACTAAAAATAAGAAATGAATTGACTGCGGAGGATAGAGTTCATCTCACCTTAAATGCAAAAGTTATGAATGTGTTATATAGTACTTTAGATTCAAATGAATCTATTAGGGTCAAAGGCTAGAAGTCGGCTAAAGAGATTTGGGACAAATTGAGAGAAATTCATGAAGGTAGTGAGAATGTTAGAGAACAAAAGAAGTCTATCTTGGTAACAAATATGAGTCATTTAAGATGGAACCTCATGAAAATATTGATAAAATGTATTGTAGATTTAATGATCTTATTAAAAATTTAGAGGTTCTGAAAAAGCAATACTTCTTAGGAAAGAAAAACAGAAAAATCTTGAATGTTTTGTATAAAAATTGGGAGAGTAAAGTGACTGCTATTGAAGAGGCAAAAGATTTGAATTCAATGCCTATTGAATCTCTTATAAACTCTCTAAAATCTTATGAGTTGAAGTTTAAGACTAAAGTACAAGAAGAAGAAGATGCAAAAGTAAAAAGGAGCATTACTCTAAAAGCATTTCAACATGAAGATGGCTCGATTTTATTGGATGGTGAAGATATGGATGTTAATGACAATGACCTAACTCTCATCACAAAATGTTTCAAGAGAATTCTCAACAAAAAGAGATTCAGAAAAGGAGGACTTAGCAATTCGAATTCCAGTCAATTCAACAATGCAAGAAACAAAGGAAAGCAAGATGCCAACAAAAAGCAAGGTGACAAATGCTATGAATACTGTCAACTTAGACACTACATGAGTGAGTGTCTAATGAAGAAAAAGAAAGAAGGAAAAGTTGAAAAAAAAATCAAAATTCAACAACTTCCAAATCACATGGAATGAGTGCAACTCCGATGGTGAAATTGAAGAGGAAGAAGAATCTGTTCAAATGGCTTTTATGGCCATTGGAGATAATCAGGTAACATCTTGTAACTCTCAACTTGAAAGTGATGATGAAACTGATGATGATCTTGAATTTTTCATTGAAAAATTGCACGATAATTTGAAAAAATTTTATGTTAGAAACAAGAAATTAAAACACAAAATTAGTTTTCTTCTTCAAAACAATGCACGTCTTTTTCAAGAAAAAAAAAAAGCTGAAAATTGAAAATGATTACTTGACAAAGAGTGAGATTGATCTACAAAATGAGTTTGATAGAAAAACAAGATTTTGTGAAATGTTCAAAGAGGAACAAGGTGATTTGAAAAGAAGAATGGACAATCTAAATGAGTTTCTCCAACATAAAAAATAAAATTATTTTCATGGAAATGGATCAAAATCTCATCTTGGCACTCATGAAAAGAAGTTAGATTTTGGTACAAATGAATTTACTATTCAAAAGAGTAGAGAAGTAAGATCTATTAAATTTTTTCATGTAAATAACTCTTTGGTTATGTGTAATTTTTGTTGTCAAAAAGGTTACATGAAAAATGATTGCTATGTGAGGAAGAACATGAGAAGAGGCATAAAATGCATGTGGATAGTTAGACATGATGTTAACTCTCAAGAACCCAAAAATTAAAGGGTACCAAATATTATTTCTTGAACTCTTGTGTAGGTGAATTTGGTGAACATCATTAAGGAATCAAAGTGGTTCATAGATAGTGAATATTCAAGACATATGATCGGTGATCCATCACAATTCATTAAAGTCAAGCCAACATTAAGTGGCAAAGTGACATTTGGAGATGATATGAAAGGTAAAACAATTGGAGTAGGAGATGTTGGTAAGAATGGTAAGATTTTTGTTCATAATGTCCTTTTGGTTGATAATTTGAGTTATAACTTGCTAAATATTAGTCAATTACGTGATAGAAATTTATTTATTTTGTTCAAGAAGCATGAGTATTTAGTTCTTGATTCAAATTTTAACATCATTTTCAAAGAAAAAAGATTCAATGACATCTATGTTGTGATTCTTGAAAATATTAATCCCTCTAACTTTCAATGCCTTAAAGTTTCAAATAAAAATTCTTGGTTGTGCCATAGAAGGTTTTGTTATTTTAATATGGATTTGTTAAAAGAAATTTTTAAAAAGGATCTTGTTAGAGGTTTGCCAAAAATTAAGTTTGAAAAAGATAAAATTTGTGATGTTTGTCAATTTGAAAAACAAACCAAAGTCTTTTTTAAACTCAAAAATTGTGTCTCTACTTCAAGACCATTGGAATTTTTACATCTTAATTTGTTTGGTCCTACATAAATTGCTAGTTTGGGTGGTAAGAGATATTTCTTAATAATTGTTGATAATTACTCAAGATAAACTTGGGTGATCTTTCTTGCTCATAAAGATGATACTTTCCAAAATTTATTTTTCTATTTGCAAAAGTTCAAAATTTGCTTGGTTTGAATATTGTTAAAATTAGAAATGACAATGATTTAGAATTTAAATTTTGTGGCTTTCTGAAATTTTGTGATTACAATTGAATTACACATGAGTTTTCAATTGCAAGAACCCTTCAACAAAATGGTGTTGTTGAAAGAAAGAATAGAACTTTTCAAGAAACCGTAAGAACAATGTTAAGTGAATGCAACTTGCCAAAATATTTTTGAACCGAGATCGTAAATACGGCATATGTGAGGACCGAAAAATTTTCTTATTTTATATTAATTATTTTATTTCCTTGCATACATTTTTTATACTTTACCTTATTATCTTAATTTTCTAGATATTTTTATAAGTGAGTCTAGTTTTTAAATCATTTTCCTGCTATATGTTAGTTCATGTTAAGTTTGAAATGTATTATGGACGTGGGACCCGCTAGTGTGATAAGTACGATAAATTTTTGACGACTAGGTGAAGTTTTGCATAAAGGGACATTAGTTTATAAGGTACTAAGGGATAATTGGAGGTTAGTTAGATAAATTAGATTTGAAAGACAAGAAGATGAGAACAAAACCTTAAGATGCCATTTGTCGCGAAACCATTGAAAGTTGGATTTTGACCAAAGTTGTCTTAACTTTTCTAAAACCAAACATTGGCCAAATTTTCTTTATTTTTCTTTAGCTTTGGTCGAAATTTTGAGGGACAAAACAAGGAGAGAAACTTCATTTTCTACCTCAATATCTAGCTTCAATCTTGAGTTTTAGCCATCAACTTTGCAAACTATACCATACAAAGTGCTAACTATGGAAGATTAAAGGGTTGAGTGGAGAGATTTTGGAGGAAAAGCACTAAGCTTCCATCTTTCTTGGAGGTACAAGGTAACTTTGGCAATAAACTTTCCTCTACTTCAAACATATGCAAACTAGTGGTTTAGGGTTTCAATTTCGGTAGTTTCATGAGAAAATTTCATGGTTTGAAGTTGTGATGTGAAAATTTCAATTTTTATGGTAATTTTCTGCCCACATATGATGCTTAAGTGTTGGCCATGGTTTGGTAGCTTTGCTATGTGAAATATCTAGTTTTTATATGCTAGTTTTATTTGCCTAAAGAAAATTCCGGCTTGTGATTATGGAATTCAGCTTAGGGTTTCATTTTCTAACTTGAGTAGGTGGTGGCTATATGCTATATATATGCTTGATCTAGTGAGTTGTTGGCTTGGTATGTATATGCTTGAGTTGAGACTGTTTTGTGGTAAGAATGAAGCCTTGAATTGGCTGAAAAAATTGGTAAACACAAAGGAAGTGCTGCTGAAAATTTGTCCGCAGGGAACCTTGGGCAGTCTTAGGAAATCTGTTATATTTTGGTGTAGAAAAGTCGGAATTGAGTTCCGTTTAAAAGTAGATTCAGAGTACTTTCTACCATGCAAATTTCATAACTTTCTCAATTTCTATGAATATCTGTGATTTTTTAAATTTGACTGATTTTTCATAGCTGTTCTGTCTTTTGGCTGGATGAAGTAGCAACTTGAAATTGGATTTTGACTGACTTGTGGACAGAATCTTGCAAAGGTGTCTTCTGAGAAATTTTTGAATTTATTTTTCAAGGGTATAAAGTTTATAAATTTTGGACTTAAGAAGGTTGAGATATGATTTTTCAAATAGCATTGTGCAAAACTGAAAAAATTCTATTTTCCTAAAACTGTTCTTACTTTCATTTTCAACTTTAAGTTGGAGTTGTTAAACCATTTCGATAGGCAAGTGTGTACTTTATCGCACTCGACCCAAGCCAAAGTGAATTTTCAATTATTGAATGTTACTTGTGCATGAATGTAAGTCTTTTGGCTGAATTGGGCCCCCGAGCCAGAAGCAGATTTGGTCGGGCGGCTGGTGACCCTGGGACAATGTTTGGTATAGTCGAGTATTACCACGAAATCTATTGGAGAACTGGCCAGTGAATTCAATGCAATAATATCAATGAATGAATGACAAGATCACTGAAGGAGTTTTCACTTGCAAACGTTTTCTAATGTTGGAGGGATAAGGAAAATGGTTGGCAAATGAATGAATGAATAACTTGAATGAATGGCTCTAAGTGAGCACGTATCCTTCCAATGATTGAGTGTTTATTTCTTGAATGATTGGATATTACTGTGCAAAGTGTGCAAATTGTTAAATGTAATGTTTCCATGGTTTCCCTACCTGATTGCTTGTTTAGGAACCTCACTGGGCTTTTAGTTCTTTTTCCTTTTGTTTTTATTTTTCTTACAGGAATAGAGGTCCGAAACAATTGAATGTGAACTAAAGTGTGTAACCCTCTTGTACTTATACTTTTTGGTTGATAGAATATATTTTGACATTTGATGTTGTATCATACGTTTGACTTTTGGGTTTGTAAATAAGTTTACATCTTGGTTGAATTGTAGAACTTAAATGTTAGTTTGGAGGCTTGAATGATTAATCTTGAGAGTTGAGTGAATGAGTGAGTCCTGACGAGAGTTGAGCAGGTGATCCGCCAAACCCTTGGGTACGCTCTAGGGGGAAGTGGGGTCGTCACAACATGCTATGTAATGAATAGAGTTCTTTGAAACCAATTTTGAACAAAACTTCTTATGAGTTATTTTTTGGTAAAAAGCCAATTGTTGGATATTTCAAAGTTTTTGGTTGCAAATGCTTTATTTTAAATATCAATGAGCATCTTGGAAAATTTGATAAGAAAACCAATGAATGTATTTTCTTGGGTTATTGTAAAAATAAAAGAAGATATAGGGTCTATAATAGAAGTACTCTTGTTATAGAAGAAGTCATACATGTCACATTTGATGAAAATAATGATGATATTTTCAAGAGTTGTTGTGAAGATGATGATGTAGGTGTCCAAGAAGGATTTAAGAAACCCACGATTCAAAATGAAGAAAATACTACATTAGAAGAGAAATCAAAGGAAGATGATTTTCAAAAAAATCAAGAGTTAGAAGAAAGTGACAAAGGTGTTAGGATAACTAAAGATCTTCCAAAAGTTTGGAAGTTTGTTCAAAACCATCACAAAAAAATCATTATTGGTGATCCATCCGAAAAGGTAAGAACTCGCTCTTCATCTAAACAATTAGTGGATAATTTTGCTTTAGTCTCTCATTTTGACCCTAAGAATGTTAATGATGTTTTGAAAGATGAAAATTGGATTTTGACCATGCGAGAGGAACTAAATCAATTTGAAAGAAATAAAATTTGGATACTAGTTAAAAGGCATCAAAGTCATCCTATTATTGGTACAAAATGAGTCTTTAGAAATAAATTGAATAGTAAAGGTGAAGTTGTGAGAAATAAGGCTAGACTAGTGGTTAAGGGGTATGCTCAAGAAGAGCGAATAGATTTTGATGAACACTTGCTCCCGTAGTTAGACTAGAATCAATTAGAATGTTTCTCACATTTGCATGTTTCAAGAATTTTAAATTATTTCAAATGGGTGCTAAAAGTGCTTTTTTAAATGGATTTATTGATCAAGAGATTTATGTTGACCAACCTCCCGATTTTGAAAATGAGACATATCCAAATTATATATTTAAACTTTCAAAAACTTTGTATGGGTTAAAACAAGTTCCAAGAGTTTGATATGAACGTTTAAATGATTTTTTGGTTGAGAATGGTTTTAAAAGGGATATTGTGGATACCACTCTTTTCAGTAAACAAAACTCCAATGATTTTCTAATTGTACAAATATATGTGGTTGATATTATTTTTGGTGCTACTAATGAATGTTTATACTAGGTTTTTTTCACTATTATGCGAAATGAGTTTGAGATGAGTATGATGGGAGAGTTAAATTTTTTCTTTGGGCTCCGAGTGCTTCAAATTCAAGAGAGTACATTCATTAATCAAACAAAGTATACAAAGGAATTTCTCAAAAGATTCGGAATGGAGGATTTGAAACAAGTTGGAACGCTTATGTGTACATCCATCAAATTTGACAAAGATGAAGAACGTACAAAAATTGATGAGAAGAAATATAGAGGTTTGATTAGCAACTTACTTTATTTAACCGCAAGTAGACCCGATATTATGTTTGTCGTTTACTTGTGTGCTCGTTTCCAATATTGTCCTAAAGAATCTCATTTAAATGTTGTTAAAAGAATTTAGATATGTAAAGGGAACCTTGAATTATGGTCTTTGGTATCCTAAATGTTATGAATTTGCCTTATATGATTTTTTGGATGTTGATTTTGGTGGGTGTAGGATAGATAGAAAAAGTACTAGTGGTACATTTTATTTTCTTGGTAATTGCTTGGTATCATGGTTTAGCAAGAAACAAAATACTATCTCTTTATCTACGGCGGAAGCAGAATATGTAGCCGCCGGTGCATGTTGTACTCAATTGTTATGGATGAAACATACCTTGAATGACTTTGGACTAGTGTATGACTGTGTGCCTATGTATTGTGATAACACGAGTGCCATAAATTTGACAAAGAATTCCATTCAACACTCTAGGACAAAACACATAGACATAAAGCATTATTTGATTCGTGATCTTGTCCAAAATGGTGAAATTTGTGTAAAATATATTTGTTCTAAAGATCAAATTGCTGATATTCTTACAAAAGCTTTACCTTTAGATCAGTTTATATTTTTAAGGACAAAATTGGGCGTTTTAGAAAAGACTATCTAAAAATTTTTCGGTCAAACTTTATCAGACGTCCGATAGTTGATGAACGGGCGTTCGACAGTGTTCTAAGCTATTTTCCAAAAAAATTTTGCATCGGACTGTAGTGTCGGACGATTCTCTTCGTTTGACATTCAAAAAAGGCATATTATAAAGGGTTTTTCTCTTCATTTGGTTCAGATATACTTTTCGGATGCACCCCTTCTTTTCTCTCAAATTTTAAAAGTTCAAATTTGTTTGTTCTTAAAAAAAAATTTCTAAAAATTGATTCTACAAACAATCTCACAGCTTCTTTGCAAACAGATTAGCATCTAAACTTTCTTCTAACTGTCAAACATTCATCCAATCCCAAATTTCATCTGAAAACCTTGTTTTAAAAAACTCACCCACTTTGGCAGATTTGAAAATTCATCTTCGTCTAGATAGCACAATTAGTCAATTTCATCCACATTCTCATCACATTCTGCAAGAAAATCACTCGGTATTTCACTATGGTGCGATTGAGAGGCGGGTCTTCCAGTACCGAATGCACAACCTCACTCAGAAATGAAGAAGTTGAGGTGCCATCAACAAGAAAATCTACTCGTCGGTCTGAAAAACGCATTTCCAGTGATAAAAAAAAGGACTGATATTCGTAAACTTGATTTAGACCCTGTTCTTAAATTTTTTATTTCCAACAATAGTCTCATATTTTGTCCCTGCTCAACACCTACTACCCTGAGATGTTACATCAGTTTTTTGCCAATTTTAGGAAGGGTAGCTCACATACTGAACTCATTTCTCGTATTAATAGAGTAGACATTCTTCTTATTCCTGATATTGTCAATCTTGTTTTGAGAATAAAAATTGAAGAAGGTTGTCGTAGTAAAATTGAAAATTTTTTCTCATATGAAGAATTTTTAACTGCTTATCATCATTTTTACACTGAAAAATTGATGACTTATCATCGCTTTAACACACCTATTGAGGCCAAGTTGGAGGATTTTTGTCCTCAAAATCTGATCATTTTTACAATCATTTCCAATATGTTGGTTCCTACTGATAGTCACAGGACTGATACAAACAAAATGGAACTTGTTTTATTGCTTTGTTGAGAAAATTCGAATTGACTTTGGTTTTGTCATGTATAAATTTCTGGTCAAACTTAGTACTGACAGTTGTAGAAAACTTTCTTATGGAAAGTTTTAAGTCCAATTTTTGCTCATTTCAAAATTTCTTTTACTGGAGTATCTCTAAAAGAAACTTCCTCTTTTGTTTTCACCAAAGCATATTTTGAGAAAAAAAAATATCATATTTTTTTATGGCCACTGGTGTTATAAAGAAGCTATCTTGGAGTCTTGAATCAAAAGTTGTCATGAAATCTCTGTTGCTCCTAGACCTTCCAAACAGCCCCGTCTTACTTCACCCTTTTTCATTCATCTTCGCAAATTCTCTTCTCAACCCACTTCATCCACTAACGAAGTCATTGGGCTACTTGAGGATCTCAAGAATCATGTTCTTCTTGAAAATGGCTAATGATGACCATGACACCTGAATAACAGGCTGCATTCTTGGATAAAAGAAATTTGATTATGCCTCCTGTCCCACAAGAGGAAGAACCTACACATGAAAAGGAGCCACGAACTGAGTCTATTCCTCCCACTGTTGAAGTAGATACCTTGAGCTCTCAGCCTACTCCTCATGATCCCTCAATTTCAGAAAAAGACAAGTCTCCAGCCACTGAAGAAAGTGAATCAGATGATGAAGAGACTGAAGACGAATTGGATCCCTCTCCATTTTGTCTTGTAAGGAGAAGGCCTGGATCGTCTAAGATCACATTTTAAGCACTCTAGGGTCATTTGCACTTCATATTAGAATGCATTTTCAATTTTTCTTTTGTAATATTTTTGATATTTTTTATGTTTCGTACTGTGTTTCTTTGACCTTTTTTAATGTTATCATTAATGGATTTTGGTTGATATGAATGTTGATATCATTGATATTCATTGATATCCTTTGATATTATTTTTCTGTTGATATTGGCTGGTGATGGTTGCCATTGATTGATTTTGATGTTAGCTGATGATGTTACTTTTGATGACAATTACTTTCTGATTTTATGATGACAAAAGGGGGAGAAATTACTGAATGATTTTGAATTGGTTATGGATGTTATGTGGAATGGAGAGTTTTTGATGATATTATGTTGACTATGATGAAAATTACTTTGCTTATGGCTTTGCTCATGTTGGTACTGAATGATTTTGAATTGGATATGGATGCTATGTATAAGGAGAGTTTTTGCTCAAATTTTTTTCAAAATATCATCCATTGTTTTGTTATCATCAAAAAAGGGGAGAATGATAATCTTGATTCCGATTTTTTGATATTTATAAAATAATTGGATAATTCAAACTAATATTTTTTCAATAAAAAATCTTTTCAGTTCTGAAGAAATTTGATTCAAAAAGCAATTGAAAGAAAAAAAAGGAAGACGAAAACTGTTAGACGCTCACAATGACAATACCAGATATCTGATAGACAGGGCAGATACCGGACGATCATATCGGACGAAGAACATCATCACCGGACGTTAGAAAGAATTGAAATGATTTTTCAAAATCTCTGTTCTCTTTCGGACGCAAGCATCGGAAGTATCTGACGTCCGATACTCCCAACGGCTAATTGACTCTTCAGCTACGTTCTATCCATTGGAAGTTTTAATGAAACACTTTCTTGGTCTCCCATAAATAGTGCATGGTTAGAAATTTCAAAATACTTTTTTTGTACACTGAGAATACAAAAGATCAAAAGTAATTTTAGTAAGAAAATACTCTTCAAGGAACATTTGTACTCTTTGTAGTGTAAGATTCTTTGTAAGCTTTTCATTTGTGAGAGAATACTTCAATAGTGTAGTTTTGTGAGGGTTAACCTGATGGATTGTAAAACTTCCTAACTTGATCGAGTGAACCTTGGGGCAAGGAGGAAGTGAGCCTTCCTTTGTACACAAGATTGGTTGTATTTCATCAATTTGAAGTAGCATATTTTGTGAATTGATTTTTGAGTTTAGGAGGAGCTTGGTAGTCAATTGGTTTGCAATTCTTCTCTTTTTATTTATTTATCATCTTGTGATATTTAAATTGCCTATCTCTTCTACTTCTCTCAAGTGATATTGCTTTTTTATTGATTGATTCATTGTGTGATCATTTAGAAAAGAGTGTAAATTTCGTATTGAACAAAAAGTGCCCATAACCTGATTTGTTTTTTTAATCAACTTAATTCACCCCCCTTTTAAGTTATTTTCGGGCCTAACACATTGTCCGTGTATGTTCAAAACTTCATGAGTTTCATTGGATAACCATTAGTGATATAAATTAAGAATGAAAAATGAGAAACAAAGGTGATAACAAAGGCATTAATAAACATATAATGGCTATCCGTAACTCTATGCCTTTGTGGTGGTGATGTACCTATAGAAAATACACAACAAACTACTCAAGGTACAAGAAAATATATGAGGAAAAGAATAAAAAGAGAATGAACAAGAATATGCATTTTTCTTTTGAAAACCCTAAAAAGGGTCCCGTTTTAAACCTCTCATTTTTAGTTGAAAAATTGCTGGATTAAATACGTGGCTCTTGAAAATACGACTTGAAATTGCGTTTTCTTCTTTATTTTTGCAGAAATGAATACGTGACTCATGAAAACGTGACTTGAGGCCGCGTATTTCTGAGCTCATGTTTTCTTCATTCTACAGTTTTTCTGCAGAAATTTCTTAACGTTTCAAAAATTATGTTTTTTACCTCAATTACTCAAAATGCATCTTAGATCATTCTTTTGTCAAAATATTCAATACACGCACATGTAAAACGATCAAAACATGCATTTTAACCCTCTTTAACACATCAAAAACAACATTTACTCACATCGAGGGATGGAGTTTCTTGATCAAATTTTACCTTTTTCACCTCATTTGATCACCTTTGCTTCTATTTTTCAATACCTATAGAAGAAAAACAACAAGATAACTCAAACACATAATTTAAATATAAAATCACACAAATTAACTTAAATCACCAAAACATTGGGTTGTCTCCTAACAAGCGCTTCTTTATAGTCATTAGCTTGAATATTTCATCTCATTTGTCAAGGAGACTTTGTTAAAGAATAATCTTCCATTTTTGGTCGTGGTGGATCATTAAACGGTGACATGATAACAAAATCTACGTGCTCTAATGATGTGAGAGGTGGAAGTGGTTTATCTATCTCAAGTGTTTCATAGATATTATCTTGAATGTGTGTCACTTGAGTACTCACTAAAGGAATGTCTGCATGACCTTCTTGGACAATAATATCTTTAAAATCGATACTTTCAACACATTCCTCAAGAAGGGTGAAAAATGAGGCATTAATACTCATCTCTTGAGATTCAAAGTTAGTTCCAAAGATATTATCTTGTGAAATGGACATTTCCTCATTGAAACTCAAATTGGATTCATCGTTTTAATCAAAATATAATCCATTTTCACATACAATATTCCCACCATTCATGTTAGGGTCATTTTGCATATCGTTAGAAGAAATAACTTCACACAAAACATATAATTGTTCTTGTATTCTACCAAAGTGAGAAGTTAATTCATCTAACCTTTCTTCAACCCTATCAAAATGGTCGGAAGTCGCATTAGCTAGTTTTTCAATAACCAATTCCCAAGATGGTTTAGAATTATTAGTTAATGGTTTACTTTCTAGTTGCCAAGATAAAGATGCATTAGCTAATCTTTATATTGCCAATTTTCAAGATAGTTTAGATTCAAATTGAACACATTTGGATTGGTAATCATATAAATAAAGAGAAACACTATTAGCACATTGATTATTCTAACCATAAGTATAAAAATTTCCCCGATTAGGACCATATTGATCAAAACAAGGATTGCAATGCCCAAATTCATCAAAATAATCCATATTTTGTTCTTGCTTACATGTATTAGTAACATGATAATCTCCACACAAGTCACATATCATATGATTAGAATTAAAAGCATTAACATTTCTCTTTCGTTCAATCTCATACATAATGGTGTCCAATTGAATTTGTGATGTTATAACATCAAGTTTAGCCTTTAAGCATCTTAAACCATCTTCAAATGATATACCTTTGGTAATTTCTTGGTTACCTCTATTCATGGAGCTTTGCACGTAGTAACTATTCGCTACTGAACTTCTACTTCTTATGCATTGTCCGCCCATATTTTCTACTCTTCTCGAACCCCTAAACATGCTTTCAAAGTCACTCAAAAACAAGTTTTGTCAAGAAGAATAGTTGACTCGACTCATATAAAAAAACATAAACAAAGACTCAAAAAGACACTAAACTTAACAAACAAGATAAGTGACCTAACAAAAACACCAAAAATAAGAAAAATTTTCTAAATTAATAAAGTTGCTCTTAGCACTGATATTGAGCAAATCTTCCCTGGTAACGATGACAAAAACTTGACGAGTGCAGGGTATACATATATCAATTAGCTCATCCACAGTCAAGTTCTACATTTATAAATTCCTAAATACCCCACACGCGATTTTTCGCAAGTATATGAGTCGTTTATTGAGCATAGTAGTATTAGGTGTCGATCCCACATGAAAGATTTTTAATTACTGATGTTTTTCGAATTCCTTTATTATTTAGACTATCACAAGTATAAGAAATTAAATCTACACTATAAAAGTAACAAAAATACAATATAAAACTTCTTAAGGTATGGAATTTCTTACTATTACAAATGACATTACCGGTTAAGTGAATGCTATTATCTTGGCTAGTTATGGCGTAATTTCCTAATGTATGTGAAACTTATTCTCGTAGTAATTCAACTATACTTGTAGCTAAACCATACCTACTCTCGTGGTTATGAATTAACTACAAGTTCATTTCTTCTATAAAATTACATAAAACAAGTCACTTAAACCACATAGATGCACCTCTACTCTCATGAGTGTACTTCCTAGATTTATCACTTCCTTGAACTAGTGTTAAATCCAAATTCTCATTACAAACTTAACACCTTAAGATTATCACAATTAATGGCCGGTTAATTATGATTAGAAAAGCAAAAGTGATAAATAACTTCCTCAAAATAATATCATCAAATAACCAAGTAAACATCACTAACAAGATATAAAAAGTTCATCCATAACTCTAGGCATAAACTTTAACTAAACATGATAAACATGAAAGAAAAGACCACACTTGTATGATAACTAAACATAAGATTCAAATACAAAAGTTAAAGAGTTGAAGAGATGGAACCCCTTGTCACATGTGAGCAATATCTTCCCCATCTTCAAACCTCAATCATCATCCTTGCTTAGCATGATACAAGATAGGATAAAACTATACTAACATACCTAAACTAATGAACGAAGAAAAACTAGTGAAGACTACATTTTTGGTGAGTTTTTCTGGCCTTCCAAAGTTGTGAAATGTTCTCCAAAGGCTGCTATTTATAGAGGATTAAAGGTCAAGGTGAGTTGTTTCTTGGTTGGCAAAGTTGGCTTTTGAACTCACCAAGAGTTGTTCTCCAAGTTTCCACGCTCTTCTTGGTCAGATACAGCCGAAATTCTGAGTTGGAGATGAGATGGAAAGGTTGTGTGAATGCAAAACAAGTTGCAGTAGAAAATGAAGAATACGTGACTTGAAAACGCGACCTTAGGTCGCGTATTGTACCCACGTTTTCTCCTTTGCAGGTTTGCACTTTCTGGGCAGAATTCTTCCTTGCTCTGTTTTTAGTCCAAATTCAATTGATATTTTCTTGATGATGGAGGCTGAACTAACTCGTGTAAAACGCCAAAGTTGTATTCTTTTGAGTTAACTTTCTAATGCATCAAGAATCATCCAATTTGTAGCTCTTTGGACTGATAAATGACCAAAATACCTCAACTGGTCAGAACCTTGTTTCAGCTTTTGACCATGAAATTGCACTTCTGTATTTTGACTTTTTGACTAGGAAAATGATTGAAATGGATTTTGATGCCTTCATACCAAATGTAAATCTATCTTTTAGCTTCAAAATGGTATAAGAATCATCTCAATTTGATACTTGTAGCTGAAGATATAGCTGAATAAGGTGTCAAAACTATGAAACTTGCATTTCATCCTTTGAGTATTTTGCACTTCATGTCTTCTTTTTATCACTTCAAATCATCAATAATCATCCAATTATCTTCTCAATTCACTCCAATTAATGATTGAATCATTAATCCCACAAAAACATGAAGTTTTCACCATTAAAATCTATAGAAATGCAATTTTTACCACTTAAACCATAAAATGCATATTTTCACTAGAATTCTAGTTAATTAGCTAATAACATGACTAAACACTGTGATGACCCAAAGGAAAAAAAATTTAATTATTTTCTTACATCCCAACTATTTGCATTTCTATTTAAATTATGTTTTTACAAAAAATTGCATTCATTAAGTGTTTTACTTGTTAATTGGTAAAAGAGTTTCTCTTACTTGCTTATTTTAACTTTCGAGTGATTAAACTCTTGAAAATTGTTGATTTTGCGACTTATTGGTGAATTGGCCGAAACCCTAGGAGACTATACGTTGAGACATTAGTAAAGTTAAGAAAGATTTTTCGGACTTAAAAGAAGGTTAGAGGAGCTAAGGGTGAATAGTAAGAAAGTTTAAGTGGGAGACACTATTGGTCACTATTCAAAGTTGACCTTGCAAACCCTTCTTGTGGCTTGTATATTACCTCCAAAAACAACCAAAAGACCCTCATTTTTCCCTCTTCGCTGGCCGAAACTTGAGAGAGGAAGAGAGGAAGAGAAATTTCATCCTTCTTGAAAATTTTGAAGATCCAAGCTTTCCTTTCACCAACCTACTTGCACCTTTGGAAGATCTTGAGAGAAAGAGGCTCCTAAGGGTTGATCTTGCCATCACCTTGAGTTAATCTTGCTAGGGTTTGAAGCTTTGAAGAGGTAAGTGATTAATCTACTTCATTCTTTTGTTTTCAAGCAATTGTGGACTAGATTCTAGTAGACTTGTATCTTGAAAGGTTGAATCTTTGATGGGTTTCCTTGAAACCTTGTTTTAGGTAGAGGACTTGAGGAAAAATTTCTTGTGTCTCCATGGCAAGCTAGGTAGAGAACTTGAGGTTCATTCTTGTGCTTTTATGATGAATGTTGTGATAGATTTTAGTGCTTTAAAACTTGATATTGTGCCTTGTGTGTATATTTCTTGGAAAGCTTAAATCTTGGTTGAATTTTGTTCCAAATGGTGGTGGAAAAATTCTGTTTTGAAACCTTCAAACTGGCCGAAATTTTTGAGTGTTATTAGCCCTTATTTTTCAAGAAATTTTTGGGGAAAAATTGCTCCACAAACTATGTAGACATTAAACTTTGATTGCAAGTTGGATTTGAACCAAAAAACATGAGCTTAAGTGAGAAGGTTGGGTCAAGGGTTACTAAAAATATTTTCCCCAAGAGACTCTGAGCAGTCTTGGGAAATCTGTCGTATCTTGGTGTAGAAAAATCCAAATTGAGTTCTACTTGTTGTGTTTGAAACTAGATTCAGAGTACTTTATACCATGCAAATTTCAGAAATTTTCTCAATTCTTAGGAATATCTATGATTTTCCAAAATTGACTGAAATTTCACACTTGTTCTGTTTTTCTACCTGATGAAGCAGCAAATTGAGACTGGAATTTGACTGATTTGTGGATAGAGTCTTACAAATGTGCTTTCTGGAAAAATGTAGTCCT
>NW_020862935.1:0-35368 GCF_003713205.1 Coffea eugenioides
ACTCCCAAGCAACTGGATGATCATTATAAGCTTAAGCACAAGATTGCAGAGAAGCATTTGATTCGCTGCACATGTGGGAGCCGCTTTTGCTCAGCCCAATCACCGTCCGAACACAAGATGAGTGACTGCCCGGTAAAGGGCTTCAGAGATTGGAAGCACTATCGAAAATATGCTGCAAGCAACAGACGGAAAAAATATGACGGTCCAATAGACAGAGCTAGAGGGGAAGACAAAGAGGAAGAAGAAGAGGAGGAGAAGCTTTTTTCGGAAGTTGAAGAGGAAGAAGAAGAAGAAGAAACGAAGGGTGGTGTTTTCTTTAAAGGTAAAATATGTAAGTTATTTTTACATTTGTATATTTCATTGGGATCTGTGCATAATCCGTTTCGATCTCTCTCTCGCCATCCCCCATCCCCTTCCCCTAAGGTATGGATAAGATGGTTATCAACCATCTCGACAAGCTTTTTGCTGCCACCATTGGCAATGCTAAGATCTTGGTTCTTGCTGGCAGGGCCCAACAAGAGGAATTTGATGTCGGTGCTAAGTTGTGCGTCTCTTTTGCCAGAGAGCTCCTCCAAAATGCTGAGGATCTCATCCGAATGGGTCTGGACCCCAGCACTATTTATGCAATTAACGAGGTTTCTTCCCCTGCCGCCATGTTTAATGCCTCTGCTACATGAGTTTAATCAAATTCTACGAAAAATGTGATCCATCCATCCATTTATTCATTTACTCTCCCAAATCCTAAATTTAAGATCCAAATATTTTTTTTTTCAAAAAATACAGATCCCCAAAGTTCTATCCTTAAATCACCTAAAACCTTTTAGTAATAACAAATGCTTGTACTATACTCTATTTTAGTTCTTCATAAAATTAGTTTAGTTCCAAGAAAATTTAACTGCTGTGGTCAGTTTAAACCTTTCATCATTACTTTAAGTATCATTTTGTAAAGTAATGAACAATTAAGAATTTCGCTACATTTTTATAACTTTTGGGTGAATTGAATACGGCTTTACAGTGAAAAAAAGTTTACGTTTCCAATTTTTTACACTCCTGTTCAAGAGGGATGCCTTGAATAAAAGTGGAGTTCTAATAAGAAATCTTATGTTATTTAACAAGTAAAATATTTTCATCATATGTGCACATAGTACTTAAAAATGCATGAAATTCCTTATTATACTATTGATATACAAGCTACATTATATTACTTAGTAAATTAGGTGTCCTTTTTTTTTGGATAGTTGGGTTGGGTGATAAGGGGAGAGGGATTGTAAGTATGAGAATTTGAATTCAAAACCTTCAAATTATTAAAAAAGAAGAAGAAGGTGTCATTTACGTTTCTTAACCAATATTGCGGGGTACTCGTTAGAAAAATTCTTTTTATAAATAAAAGAAATAAAAAAATATTTTAACTGGACCCACCAAAACCCATCAACGGCCGTACGTTGCATCACATGTCGCTAAGTCACCTGATTGGATCTCCCCAAGAAGAAATATCATCTGATTGGAAGGTGCAACATTGTATAATCCCATCCTATTTCACCTTAACACAGCTCTTACCCAAATAATGGGTCTCTTTGGTAACTAGGCCCTTGTGGGGTTGCCATCCCACATCGGTTCCGGGGGGGTTAGGTTTGGGTTTATAAGTCCCCAAGAGAATCTCAAGAGTTGCCGGCTTTTGAGATTTCTTCTGGAAGTTAGATTTATAAAAATCGAATTTCTAACTTCTGTTAGAAAAGGTTAAGAGTGGTAACTGGGCCCACTAATGCTTGTTACACGTACAAGTGTCACGTGTCCAGTTAATAGACAGCATGAGCGATACGGTTAAGCTCTGATTCACTCAACTAATGAAAACAGAAATAAGAAAATCCACCCAAAAAGATTTGTAAGCACTAATTAGCTCCTAGTCAATCCTATCTATGTTGACTGTTTTTTAAGTTAATTGGATGTATATGGATTACATGGATAATCCATTTAAATCCATCAACATAATTGGATTTAAATGGTTATCTATTTAAAACCATTGAATTTATATGGATCATCCAAATCCATTTAAAGTTGGTTTATATGGTTGGATTGGTGAATATGAATCCATTTTGCCATTTCTAGTACAAAGCATATCCTATATAAGCAAAGGAGGAAGAATCTCTCTTAACCCTTCATGGCAATGTTTTCTATATGTGTTTCATGTATTTTGCTATCATCATTCCTAGCTTGATCCCACAAGTTCAGTTACAAAAGGGTAACTACCTGAGTGATTATTTTGTGCACTTTCATGGAGTCACATGAAAAAGTTTCCTTCCCAATCAACATTTCTAAACTCTGATCGCAAATTTTGCTAACTTATGTGCACACCTGTTTCCTATTCTGTTAACAAAAGAAAAAGTACATTGATCAAACAAGCCTTTCATTCTATCAATGTCATCCAGAATAATAGCTATCTTGGATTCCTTGACATTTTCCTCCATGATCATGTCCACTAAAACTTTGCAATCTGATTGAATCTCCACTGCCTTCCAATGTGCTTCTCGAGCCATCATCATCCCCATTCTAAAAGTTGCTACTTCCTCCACTAGTGGCTCATTGGACTTTACTTCAGATTTTGCCCACGTTTTCGTTATTTTTTCGTTTCCAGTCTCTTGCCACCACTCCCAATCCACTTATGTCCATTCATTTTAAGAAGGTAGCATCTCTATTGATCTTTACTACGCCTCTACATGGTGGTTTCCAATTTGTAATAGTGTGTGAATGATTTGTTGTTCAATGTACTTTCCTCCTCCACTGTTCTAAGCTTCTATGAATTCTGTTTTAGACACAATGTTTAAGTCCAAATAGTCTCTCAAAACAAACCATCTTTATATCTTGGTAGTTATACCCTTTTCAAAATTTCAAAACCAATTAACAAAATGTTGAATACTAATTGAGGGATAATAATGGAAAAAGTTGATTTAATAGCTTTATATGTTGGCCAAATTTTACAATTTTTAGGACAATGCTACAGTGCCTATAGTTATGGTAACGATATTAGGGAAACCTACTATTATAGGTTTCTATTACCTTTAGTGACAGATCAAATCTTTTAGCGACTTTTTAAATATTATATTAAAATAATTAATATTAACTTTAGTAAGTTTTTAATTAAAACTAGTAAGTATATGCCTGAAAGATAAGTTTTAGTCAGAAATAGAAATTTACACTTTGAGTAATTTAATTTACTTATTATTTGACAAAATTTACTTTTCTTTAAATTAAACTTACTAATACTAAAAGTAAAAAATTTACATATTTAAGTAAAAAAATCACCGGTTTCTGAAAACGGTTTTGGGTTATCACATCTCTCTAAAGTTGCTTGCCTTCTTTTTATTTTCTTCTCACCTCACGATATGATGGAATAGAAATTTTTTTCCTGGCAAGATTACGACAATTCTGATCGAGAATTGCCAGACGGATTCGAGAACGAAGATTCTGACTCCCACTGGATGCCGTTTAAAGGCCCTTCCAGCAAGGTATAGTTGCAAACAAAATAATTTGTTTTTTTGTTATTCCACTGAAAAATTGAGTATTCTTCTCCATATTCATTGTTCCATTTTGTTTTTGTTTTGATTTTATCGTAGTTTTAGATGACAATGAAGGAGAGGATTTTGCTGGTGAATTGAAAATTGTACCCTTCGTATTTTGTGCATCTTCTGTTCCTTCTTATTTAAGTTTTATACATCTTCTGGCAAAATTTTCCTGTTTAGTCCACACTTTCCCTCTCTCCTAGGTGATTGATCGATTTTGGATGCTAGCATATGCAGACCCAACAAATTGGTTGAGATTTTATTAAGGCTGCGGTGGTGGTATCCTGCAAGAGAGTAGATGAAAAATAGCAGCCAAGAGGTTAGACCATCATGTTTCTTGAAAATCGCCTAATTATATTGCTTTAATTTATTTATCTTTCATTTGATTTGACTGTCAATATTTTGTTGAAAAATATGTGGGAAATGACTTAGACCCTGTATGTGAAACATAGTAGTATGTCGGCATTTATGTGAAAAGTGGTTAATTTAGGAATGCATATAAGTTGTTTGGTGAAATGTGAAAAAAAAATTTGCATGATATGATTGATGTCTGTACGGGGTTAGAAAGCACCAAACAACTTGATTAATACCACAGTTGATGAATTTCAGTTATCAATTTTTTAAATTAATTTTTATTATATCTCCTCATTCCTATGTTTTAGATACTTCCAACACCGGATTCATAGACACTTATGATGCAAATTTTTAAAGATTCTAAGCAATGCAAAGTAAAGATTTTAGTACGTTGGTCTCAAAGTTATCGTTGTGTTCGTGATACTATTAGAATCCTTTGTTTTTTTTAATGTTTGAATACATGAATTTGATTCTAGCAATTCCCACCGCCATGCAAAGAATTAGCTTTGATACATCTATTTGCTCAAAATACATCGTTGAGATCGATAAGATTTAATACAAAAGGATTCGACGTGATATATATTCTAACACTGGAAAGCATTATTGTTTCTTTAAAAGTAGCAGTAAAATCACCCTTGCTTTGGGCGCCTGATGAATCATGAATTGGTCGGAGCCTACCTGAATCTAATTGTACCTACATATCACTGATCAATGACAAAAAACAATCTTGAACTATATTTGTGAACTTTGAAATTTCCCTGGTTTGAAAAACCAGCCAAACAATGTATTTCAATTGAGAATGTAAATTCGAACCTGATAGGATCATCCTATGGCCTATTGCAATCAGATTCACCGCATGGATGCAATAAGGAGTTAATGGATAGTAATTGGTTTCAGATCATTCCTCCTGGTTAGGTAATGTATAGCTTACTTTTATTTTTGTGTGAAGACATGAAATATAATTGTGCTGTATTTGCATTTGTATAGGCATTAATGTGGGCATGCAATCCTTCATTAATCCAAAGTCATCTACGAAACACTTGCTTGTTAGGAGACGAAAATATTCAGGTACATTTTTCCTTCTTCACGCCTAAGTTTTATGTCACTTATTTGCTATGATTATGTGTTGTTGTGGCCTTTTTTTAATACAAATCTTGTGATGGTTTTGTAGTGAATGAACCAGATTTCAGCCAAGACCATTAAGGAATTTTATTCTTGAGAGGGTACAAATTTTTTTGTTCGTCTTTGCTAAAAAATTTTAGGATGATTTAAGTTTCTTCGAAGGTAGTTTAATGCGTTTTGATTGTAAATCTGAACATAATCTCCTTAGTTTGCAATTTTTGGTGTTTACTTGTTTTAATGTGAATAATTTCAGCTTTCTTGGAAAAAAGTTTGGTGAATGATGGCGTTTAATTTCAAGAAATGGCATTTCAGAACATTCAATTTTTCTAAGTTTCAATTGGAAGTTAACCCTTGTTTGTGGCAGTCTCAAGAAGTTAGACCTTGTACAAAAGGTTTAAGATCCAGTAATCCTGTGTACTTGAAAATCTTTATGGTTTATAACATATCAGATTTTTCAAGAACCACATCACCATTAGAAAACATATGCTAGGAAATTTTATCAAGTTTGTCATGTCAAATAACCTAGCACTGAAGTAAAGGGCAGATAGTAAGTAATTGAGAAGAAGCCATTAAAATACGATTTATAACCTCACCTTAAATGGTTTAGGCACACGGACTGCTCTAGTTTCATACATAGCATTCAAAGCTAAAGCCTCTCCCTCAAACATTGATGGTTCAACGCTCCTATTCAAATTTTGGAGTAATGTAAGAACATGAAAGCATGCATTAATCTCTTAGTTTTACAAGAAAAAATAAAAGAAATATATTTTGTTGGTCAAAAAACAAATGCAACATTCATGTTGTTTCATATTCTCTTCTTTTATCAAGTCTCAGATTCATCAATATGTTAGAAGCATACAAACTCATGCTACTTCGTATGGTATTATTACTTGTTTGATGAATCATTGAAAAGGTAGCGCTGCTGAATTGGGAGAGAGATATAGGGACTGAATTGGGAAGAATAGGGAGAGAGATATAGCTTGAGGAGGACGAAACGAAATGTTCTGGACCTGCATCATTAAGTAATAGTCCATAATAACTTTCGTTTGGTTCAAAGTACAAGTGAAAAGGAAGGAGGAGGCTACTTCTCCTTATCATCCATCCCACGCACAAATCTTACTGACAGTACATTTAGTGGAAACGGATGGCTTCGTGCACCCACACTGCGACCGAAATCATGTTCATTTTGGAAATCAAATCCAGAATAAAAGAGCGAGTGAAATCAAATCCATTCCTGTATCATTCTGGAAAGACACCATGTCGCGCAGCTTGTTGAGAAGAATTTTTGCCGTGCACCTTCCATTCCCGACTCCTAACTCTACCGCCTTTCACCGCCTTCCACCACTACCATCCACCACCATCACCCCATTAAACTCCCTCTTTTCGTCCTCCCCAACTCCTCACCCCGCTTTACTCCTTCCCCGTTCCATCCAATTCCGATGGAAATCCAAACGGCTAACTGATTATTTGAAGCGAAAGGAGCTCCGATTTTTAACTAAACAATGCCGCTGCAGAGAAGACGGATGCGGGAAATCTTTTAAAACTCCCAAGCAACTGGATGATCATTATAAGCTTAAGCACAATATTGCAGAGAAGCATTTGATTCGTTGCACATGTGGGAGCCGCTTTCGCTCAGCTCAATCACTGTCCGAACACAAGATGAGTGACTGCCCGGTAAAGGGCTTTAGAGATTGGAAGCACTATCGGAAATATGCTGCAAGCAACAGACGGAAAAAATATGACGGTCCAACGGACAGAGTTAGAGGGGAAGACAAAGAGGAAGAAGAAGAAGAGGAGGAGAAGGGAGAGCCTAGAGAAAGAGAGGAGAAGCGTTTTTCGGAAGTTGAAGAAGAAGAGAAAGAAGAAGAAGAAGAAGGGAAGGGTGGATTTTACTTTAAAGGTAAATATTTTGTTATTTTCACATTTGTATATTTCATTGGGATCTGTGCATAATCCGTTTCGATCTCTCTCTCGCCATCCCCCATCCCCTTCCCCTAAGGTATGGATAAGATGGTTATCAACCATCTCGACAAGCTTTTTGCTGCCACCATTGGCAATGCTAAGATCTTGGTTCTTGCTGGCAGGGCCCAACAAGAGGAATTTGATGTCGGTGCTAAGTTGTGCGTCTCTTTTGCCAGAGAGCTCCTCCAAAATGCTGAGGATCTCATCCGAATGGGTCTGGACCCCAGCACTATTTATGCAATTAACGAGGTTTCTTCCCCTGCCGCCATGTTTAATGCCTCTGCTACATGAGTTTAATCAAATTCTACGAAAAATGTGATCCATCCATCCATTTATTCATTTACTCTCCCAAATCCTAAATTTAAGATCCAAATATTTTTTTTTTCAAAAAATACAGATCCCCAAAGTTCTATCCTTAAATCACCTAAAACCTTTTAGTAATAACAAATGCTTGTACTATACTCTATTTTAGTTCTTCATAAAATTAGTTTAGTTCCAAGAAAATTTAACTGCTGTGGTCAGTTTAAACCTTTCATCATTACTTTAAGTATCATTTTGTAAAGTAATGAACAATTAAGAATTTCGCTACATTTTTATAACTTTTGGGTGAATTGAATACGGCTTTACAGTGAAAAAAAGTTTACGTTTCCAATTTTTTACACTCCTGTTCAAGAGGGATGCCTTGAATAAAAGTGGAGTTCTAATAAGAAATCTTATGTTATTTAACAAGTAAAATATTTTCATCATATGTGCACATAGTACTTAAAAATGCATGAAATTCCTTATTATACTATTGATATACAAGCTACATTATATTACTTAGTAAATTAGGTGTCCTTTTTTTTTGGATAGTTGGGTTGGGTGATAAGGGGAGAGGGATTGTAAGTATGAGAATTTGAATTCAAAACCTTCAAATTATTAAAAAAAAAGAAGAAGGTGTCATTTACGTTTCTTAACCAATATTGCGGGGTACTCGTTAGAAAAATTCTTTTTATAAATAAAAGAAATAAAAAAAATATTTTAACTGGACCCACCAAAACCCATCAACGGCCGTACGTTGCATCACATGTCGCTAAGTCACCTGATTGGATCTCCCCAAGAAGAAATATCATCTGATTGGAAGGTGCAACATTGTATAATCCCATCCTATTTCACCTTAACACAGCTCTTACCCAAATAATGGGTCTCTTTGGTAACTAGGCCCTTGTGGGGTTGCCATCCCACATCGGTTCCGGGGGGGTTAGGTTTGGGTTTATAAGTCCCCAAGAGAATCTCAAGAGTTGCCGGCTTTTGAGATTTCTTCTGGAAGTTAGATTTATAAAAATCGAATTTCTAACTTCTGTTAGAAAAGGTTAAGAGTGGTAACTGGGCCCACTAATGCTTGTTACACGTACAAGTGTCACGTGTCCAGTTAATAGACAGCATGAGCGATACGGTTAAGCTCTGATTCACTCAACTAATGAAAACAGAAATAAGAAAATCCACCCAAAAAGATTTGTAAGCACTAATTAGCTCCTAGTCAATCCTATCTATGTTGACTGTTTTTTAAGTTAATTGGATGTATATGGATTACATGGATAATCCATTTAAATCCATCAACATAATTGGATTTAAATGGTTATCTATTTAAAACCATTGAATTTATATGGATCATCCAAATCCATTTAAAGTTGGTTTATATGGTTGGATTGGTGAATATGAATCCATTTTGCCATTTCTAGTACAAAGCATATCCTATATAAGCAAAGGAGGAAGAATCTCTCTTAACCCTTCATGGCAATGTTTTCTATATGTGTTTCATGTATTTTGCTATCATCATTCCTAGCTTGATCCCACAAGTTCAGTTACAAAAGGGTAACTACCTGAGTGATTATTTTGTGCACTTTCATGGAGTCACATGAAAAAGTTTCCTTCCCAATCAACATTTCTAAACTCTGATCGCAAATTTTGCTAACTTATGTGCACACCTGTTTCCTATTCTATTAACAAAAGAAAAAGTACATTGATCAAACAAGCCTTTCATTCTATCAATGTCATCCAGAATAATAGCTATCTTGGATTCCTTGACATTTTCCTCCATGATCATGTCCACTAAAACTTTGCAATCTGATTGAATCTCCACTGCCTTCCAATGTGCTTCTCGAGCCATCATCATCCCCATTCTAAAAGTTGCTACTTCCTCCACTAGTGGCTCATTGGACTTTACTTCAGATTTTGCCCACGTTTTCGTTATTTTTTCGTTTCCAGTCTCTTGCCACCACTCCCAATCCACTTATGTCCATTCATTTTAAGAAGGTAGCATCTCTATTGATCTTTACTACGCCTCTACATGGTGGTTTCCAATTTGTAATAGTGTGTGAATGATTTGTTGTTCAATGTACTTTCCTCCTCCACTGTTCTAAGCTTCTATGAATTCTGTTTTAGACACAATGTTTAAGTCCAAATAGTCTCTCAAAACAAACCATCTTTATATCTTGGTAGTTATACCCTTTTCAAAATTTCAAAACCAATTAACAAAATGTTGAATACTAATTGAGGGATAATAATGGAAAAAGTTGATTTAATAGCTTTATATGTTGGCCAAATTTTACAATTTTTAGGACAATGCTACAGTGCCTATAGTTATGGTAACGATATTAGGGAAACCTACTATTATAGGTTTCTATTACCTTTAGTGACAGATCAAATCTTTTAGCGACTTTTTAAATATTATATTAAAATAATTAATATTAACTTTAGTAAGTTTTTAATTAAAACTAGTAAGTATATGCCTGAAAGATAAGTTTTAGTCAGAAATAGAAATTTACACTTTGAGTAATTTAATTTACTTATTATTTGACAAAATTTACTTTTCTTTAAATTAAACTTACTAATACTAAAAGTAAAAAATTTACATATTTAAGTAAAAAAATCACCGGTTTCTGAAAACGGTTTTGGGTTATCACATCTCTCTAAAGTTGCTTGCCTTCTTTTTATTTTCTTCTCACCTCACGATATGATGGAATAGAAATTTTTTTCCTGGCAAGATTACGACAATTCTGATCGAGAATTGCCAGACGGATTCGAGAACGAAGATTCTGACTCCCACTGGATGCCGTTTAAAGGCCCTTCCAGCAAGGTATAGTTGCAAACAAAATAATTTGTTTTTTTGTTATTCCACTGAAAAATTGAGTATTCTTCTCCATATTCATTGTTCCATTTTGTTTTTGTTTTGATTTTATCGTAGTTTTAGATGACAATGAAGGAGAGGATTTTGCTGGTGAATTGAAAATTGTACCCTTCGTATTTTGTGCATCTTGTGTTCCTTCTTATTTAAGTTTTATACATCTTCTGGCAAAATTTTCCTGTTTAGTCCACACTTTCCCTCTCTCCTAGGTGATTGATCGATTTTGGATGCTAGCATATGCAGACCCAACAAATTGGTTGAGATTTTATTAAGGCTGCGGTGGTGGTATCCTGCAAGAGAGTAGATGAAAAATAGCAGCCAAGAGGTTAGACCATCATGTTTCTTGAAAATCGCCTAATTATATTGCTTTAATTTATTTATCTTTCATTTGATTTGACTGTCAATATTTTGTTGAAAAATATGTGGGAAATGACTTAGACCCTGTATGTGAAACATAGTAGTATGTCGGCATTTATGTGAAAAGTGGTTAATTTAGGAATGCATATAAGTTGTTTGGTGAAATGTGAAAAAAAAATTTGCATGATATGATTGATGTCTGTACGGGGTTAGAAAGCACCAAACAACTTGATTAATACCACAGTTGATGAATTTCAGTTATCAATTTTTTAAATTAATTTTTATTATATCTCCTCATTCCTATGTTTTAGATACTTCCAACACCGGATTCATAGACACTTATGATGCAAATTTTTAAAGATTCTAAGCAATGCAAAGTAAAGATTTTAGTACGTTGGTCTCAAAGTTATCGTTGTGTTCGTGATACTATTAGAATCCTTTGTTTTTTTTAATGTTTGAATACATGAATTTGATTCTAGCAATTCCCACCGCCATGCAAAGAATTAGCTTTGATACATCTATTTGCTCAAAATACATCGTTGAGATCGATAAGATTTAATACAAAAGGATTCGACGTGATATATATTCTAACACTGGAAAGCATTATTGTTTCTTTAAAAGTAGCAGTAAAATCACCCTTGCTTTGGGCGCCTGATGAATCATGAATTGGTCGGAGCCTACCTGAATCTAATTGTACCTACATATCACTGATCAATGACAAAAAACAATCTTGAACTATATTTGTGAACTTTGAAATTTCCCTGGTTTGAAAAACCAGCCAAACAATGTATTTCAATTGAGAATGTAAATTCGAACCTGATAGGATCATCCTATGGCCTATTGCAATCAGATTCACCGCATGGATGCAATAAGGAGTTAATGGATAGTAATTGGTTTCAGATCATTCCTCCTGGTTAGGTAATGTATAGCTTACTTTTATTTTTGTGTGAAGACATGAAATATAATTGTGCTGTATTTGCATTTGTATAGGCATTAATGTGGGCATGCAATCCTTCATTAATCCAAAGTCATCTACGAAACACTTGCTTGTTAGGAGACGAAAATATTCAGGTACATTTTTCCTTCTTCACGCCTAAGTTTTATGTCACTTATTTGCTATGATTATGTGTTGTTGTGGCCTTTTTTTAATACAAATCTTGTGATGGTTTTGTAGTGAATGAACCAGATTTCAGCCAAGACCATTAAGGAATTTTATTCTTGAGAGGGTACAAATTTTTTTGTTCGTCTTTGCTAAAAAATTTTAGGATGATTTAAGTTTCTTCGAAGGTAGTTTAATGCGTTTTGATTGTAAATCTGAACATAATCTCCTTAGTTTGCAATTTTTGGTGTTTACTTGTTTTAATGTGAATAATTTCAGCTTTCTTGGAAAAAAGTTTGGTGAATGATGGCGTTTAATTTCAAGAAATGGCATTTCAGAACATTCAATTTTTCTAAGTTTCAATTGGAAGTTAACCCTTGTTTGTGGCAGTCTCAAGAAGTTAGACCTTGTACAAAAGGTTTAAGATCCAGTAATCCTGTGTACTTGAAAATCTTTATGGTTTATAACATATCAGATTTTTCAAGAACCACATCACCATTAGAAAACATATGCTAGGAAATTTTATCAAGTTTGTCATGTCAAATAACCTAGCACTGAAGTAAAGGGCAGATAGTAAGTAATTGAGAAGAAGCCATTAAAATACGATTTATAACCTCACCTTAAATGGTTTAGGCACACGGACTGCTCTAGTTTCATACATAGCATTCAAAGCTAAAGCCTCTCCCTCAAACATTGATGGTTCAACGCTCCTATTCAAATTTTGGAGTAATGTAAGAACATGAAAGCATGCATTAATCTCTTAGTTTTACAAGAAAAAATAAAAGAAATATATTTTGTTGGTCAAAAAACAAATGCAACATTCATGTTGTTTCATATTCTCTTCTTTTATCAAGTCTCAGATTCATCAATATGTTAGAAGCATACAAACTCATGCTACTTCGTATGGTATTATTACTTGTTTGATGAATCATTGAAAAGGTAGCGCTGCTGAATTGGGAGAGAGATATAGGGACTGAATTGGGAAGAATAGGGAGAGAGATATAGCTTGAGGAGGACGAAACGAAATGTTCTGGACCTGCATCATTAAGTAATAGTCCATAATAACTTTCGTTTGGTTCAAAGTACAAGTGAAAAGGAAGGAGGAGGCTACTTCTCCTTATCATCCATCCCACGCACAAATCTTACTGACAGTACATTTAGTGGAAACGGATGGCTTCATGCACCCACACTGCGACCGAAATCATGTTCATTTTGGAAATCAAATCCAGAATAAAAGAGCGAGTGAAATCAAATCCATTCCTGTATCATTCTGGAAAGACACCATGTCGCGCAGCTTGTTGAGAAGAATTTTTGCCGTGCACCTTCCATTCCCGACTCCTAACTCTACCGCCTTTCACCGCCTTCCACCACTACCATCCACCACCATCACCCCATTAAACTCCCTCTTTTCGTCCTCCCCAACTCCTCACCCCGCTTTACTCCTTCCCCGTTCCATCCAATTCCGATGGAAATCCAAACGGCTAACTGATTATTTGAAGCGAAAGGAGCTCCGATTTTTAACTAAACAATGCCGCTGCAGAGAAGACGGATGCGGGAAATCTTTTAAAACTCCCAAGCAACTGGATGATCATTATAAGCTTAAGCACAATATTGCAGAGAAGCATTTGATTCGTTGCACATGTGGGAGCCGCTTTCGCTCAGCTCAATCACTGTCCGAACACAAGATGAGTGACTGCCCGGTAAAGGGCTTTAGAGATTGGAAGCACTATCGGAAATATGCTGCAAGCAACAGACGGAAAAAATATGACGGTCCAACGGACAGAGTTAGAGGGGAAGACAAAGAGGAAGAAGAAGAAGAGGAGGAGAAGGGAGAGCCTAGAGAAAGAGAGGAGAAGCGTTTTTCGGAAGTTGAAGAAGAAGAGAAAGAAGAAGAAGAAGAAGGGAAGGGTGGATTTTACTTTAAAGGTAAATATTTTGTTATTTTCACATTTGTATATTTCATTGGGATCTGTGCATAATCCGTTTCGATCTCTCTCTCGCCATCCCCCATCCCCTTCCCCTAAGGTATGGATAAGATGGTTATCAACCATCTCGACAAGCTTTTTGCTGCCACCATTGGCAATGCTAAGATCTTGGTTCTTGCTGGCAGGGCCCAACAAGAGGAATTTGATGTCGGTGCTAAGTTGTGCGTCTCTTTTGCCAGAGAGCTCCTCCAAAATGCTGAGGATCTCATCCGAATGGGTCTGGACCCCAGCACTATTTATGCAATTAACGAGGTTTCTTCCCCTGCCGCCATGTTTAATGCCTCTGCTACATGAGTTTAATCAAATTCTACGAAAAATGTGATCCATCCATCCATTTATTCATTTACTCTCCCAAATCCTAAATTTAAGATCCAAATATTTTTTTTTTCAAAAAATACAGATCCCCAAAGTTCTATCCTTAAATCACCTAAAACCTTTTAGTAATAACAAATGCTTGTACTATACTCTATTTTAGTTCTTCATAAAATTAGTTTAGTTCCAAGAAAATTTAACTGCTGTGGTCAGTTTAAACCTTTCATCATTACTTTAAGTATCATTTTGTAAAGTAATGAACAATTAAGAATTTCGCTACATTTTTATAACTTTTGGGTGAATTGAATACGGCTTTACAGTGAAAAAAAGTTTACGTTTCCAATTTTTTACACTCCTGTTCAAGAGGGATGCCTTGAATAAAAGTGGAGTTCTAATAAGAAATCTTATGTTATTTAACAAGTAAAATATTTTCATCATATGTGCACATAGTACTTAAAAATGCATGAAATTCCTTATTATACTATTGATATACAAGCTACATTATATTACTTAGTAAATTAGGTGTCCTTTTTTTTTGGATAGTTGGGTTGGGTGATAAGGGGAGAGGGATTGTAAGTATGAGAATTTGAATTCAAAACCTTCAAATTATTAAAAAAAAAGAAGAAGGTGTCATTTACGTTTCTTAACCAATATTGCGGGGTACTCGTTAGAAAAATTCTTTTTATAAATAAAAGAAATAAAAAAAATATTTTAACTGGACCCACCAAAACCCATCAACGGCCGTACGTTGCATCACATGTCGCTAAGTCACCTGATTGGATCTCCCCAAGAAGAAATATCATCTGATTGGAAGGTGCAACATTGTATAATCCCATCCTATTTCACCTTAACACAGCTCTTACCCAAATAATGGGTCTCTTTGGTAACTAGGCCCTTGTGGGGTTGCCATCCCACATCGGTTCCGGGGGGGTTAGGTTTGGGTTTATAAGTCCCCAAGAGAATCTCAAGAGTTGCCGGCTTTTGAGATTTCTTCTGGAAGTTAGATTTATAAAAATCGAATTTCTAACTTCTGTTAGAAAAGGTTAAGAGTGGTAACTGGGCCCACTAATGCTTGTTACACGTACAAGTGTCACGTGTCCAGTTAATAGACAGCATGAGCGATACGGTTAAGCTCTGATTCACTCAACTAATGAAAACAGAAATAAGAAAATCCACCCAAAAAGATTTGTAAGCACTAATTAGCTCCTAGTCAATCCTATCTATGTTGACTGTTTTTTAAGTTAATTGGATGTATATGGATTACATGGATAATCCATTTAAATCCATCAACATAATTGGATTTAAATGGTTATCTATTTAAAACCATTGAATTTATATGGATCATCCAAATCCATTTAAAGTTGGTTTATATGGTTGGATTGGTGAATATGAATCCATTTTGCCATTTCTAGTACAAAGCATATCCTATATAAGCAAAGGAGGAAGAATCTCTCTTAACCCTTCATGGCAATGTTTTCTATATGTGTTTCATGTATTTTGCTATCATCATTCCTAGCTTGATCCCACAAGTTCAGTTACAAAAGGGTAACTACCTGAGTGATTATTTTGTGCACTTTCATGGAGTCACATGAAAAAGTTTCCTTCCCAATCAACATTTCTAAACTCTGATCGCAAATTTTGCTAACTTATGTGCACACCTGTTTCCTATTCTATTAACAAAAGAAAAAGTACATTGATCAAACAAGCCTTTCATTCTATCAATGTCATCCAGAATAATAGCTATCTTGGATTCCTTGACATTTTCCTCCATGATCATGTCCACTAAAACTTTGCAATCTGATTGAATCTCCACTGCCTTCCAATGTGCTTCTCGAGCCATCATCATCCCCATTCTAAAAGTTGCTACTTCCTCCACTAGTGGCTCATTGGACTTTACTTCAGATTTTGCCCACGTTTTCGTTATTTTTTCGTTTCCAGTCTCTTGCCACCACTCCCAATCCACTTATGTCCATTCATTTTAAGAAGGTAGCATCTCTATTGATCTTTACTACGCCTCTACATGGTGGTTTCCAATTTGTAATAGTGTGTGAATGATTTGTTGTTCAATGTACTTTCCTCCTCCACTGTTCTAAGCTTCTATGAATTCTGTTTTAGACACAATGTTTAAGTCCAAATAGTCTCTCAAAACAAACCATCTTTATATCTTGGTAGTTATACCCTTTTCAAAATTTCAAAACCAATTAACAAAATGTTGAATACTAATTGAGGGATAATAATGGAAAAAGTTGATTTAATAGCTTTATATGTTGGCCAAATTTTACAATTTTTAGGACAATGCTACAGTGCCTATAGTTATGGTAACGATATTAGGGAAACCTACTATTATAGGTTTCTATTACCTTTAGTGACAGATCAAATCTTTTAGCGACTTTTTAAATATTATATTAAAATAATTAATATTAACTTTAGTAAGTTTTTAATTAAAACTAGTAAGTATATGCCTGAAAGATAAGTTTTAGTCAGAAATAGAAATTTACACTTTGAGTAATTTAATTTACTTATTATTTGACAAAATTTACTTTTCTTTAAATTAAACTTACTAATACTAAAAGTAAAAAATTTACATATTTAAGTAAAAAAATCACCGGTTTCTGAAAACGGTTTTGGGTTATCACATCTCTCTAAAGTTGCTTGCCTTCTTTTTATTTTCTTCTCACCTCACGATATGATGGAATAGAAATTTTTTTCCTGGCAAGATTACGACAATTCTGATCGAGAATTGCCAGACGGATTCGAGAACGAAGATTCTGACTCCCACTGGATGCCGTTTAAAGGCCCTTCCAGCAAGGTATAGTTGCAAACAAAATAATTTGTTTTTTTGTTATTCCACTGAAAAATTGAGTATTCTTCTCCATATTCATTGTTCCATTTTGTTTTTGTTTTGATTTTATCGTAGTTTTAGATGACAATGAAGGAGAGGATTTTGCTGGTGAATTGAAAATTGTACCCTTCGTATTTTGTGCATCTTCTGTTCCTTCTTATTTAAGTTTTATACATCTTCTGGCAAAATTTTCCTGTTTAGTCCACACTTTCCCTCTCTCCTAGGTGATTGATCGATTTTGGATGCTAGCATATGCAGACCCAACAAATTGGTTGAGATTTTATTAAGGCTGCGGTGGTGGTATCCTGCAAGAGAGTAGATGAAAAATAGCAGCCAAGAGGTTAGACCATCATGTTTCTTGAAAATCGCCTAATTATATTGCTTTAATTTATTTATCTTTCATTTGATTTGACTGTCAATATTTTGTTGAAAAATATGTGGGAAATGACTTAGACCCTGTATGTGAAACATAGTAGTATGTCGGCATTTATGTGAAAAGTGGTTAATTTAGGAATGCATATAAGTTGTTTGGTGAAATGTGAAAAAAAAATTTGCATGATATGATTGATGTCTGTACGGGGTTAGAAAGCACCAAACAACTTGATTAATACCACAGTTGATGAATTTCAGTTATCAATTTTTTAAATTAATTTTTATTATATCTCCTCATTCCTATGTTTTAGATACTTCCAACACCGGATTCATAGACACTTATGATGCAAATTTTTAAAGATTCTAAGCAATGCAAAGTAAAGATTTTAGTACGTTGGTCTCAAAGTTATCGTTGTGTTCGTGATACTATTAGAATCCTTTGTTTTTTTTAATGTTTGAATACATGAATTTGATTCTAGCAATTCCCACCGCCATGCAAAGAATTAGCTTTGATACATCTATTTGCTCAAAATACATCGTTGAGATCGATAAGATTTAATACAAAAGGATTCGACGTGATATATATTCTAACACTGGAAAGCATTATTGTTTCTTTAAAAGTAGCAGTAAAATCACCCTTGCTTTGGGCGCCTGATGAATCATGAATTGGTCGGAGCCTACCTGAATCTAATTGTACCTACATATCACTGATCAATGACAAAAAACAATCTTGAACTATATTTGTGAACTTTGAAATTTCCCTGGTTTGAAAAACCAGCCAAACAATGTATTTCAATTGAGAATGTAAATTCGAACCTGATAGGATCATCCTATGGCCTATTGCAATCAGATTCACCGCATGGATGCAATAAGGAGTTAATGGATAGTAATTGGTTTCAGATCATTCCTCCTGGTTAGGTAATGTATAGCTTACTTTTATTTTTGTGTGAAGACATGAAATATAATTGTGCTGTATTTGCATTTGTATAGGCATTAATGTGGGCATGCAATCCTTCATTAATCCAAAGTCATCTACGAAACACTTGCTTGTTAGGAGACGAAAATATTCAGGTACATTTTTCCTTCTTCACGCCTAAGTTTTATGTCACTTATTTGCTATGATTATGTGTTGTTGTGGCCTTTTTTTAATACAAATCTTGTGATGGTTTTGTAGTGAATGAACCAGATTTCAGCCAAGACCATTAAGGAATTTTATTCTTGAGAGGGTACAAATTTTTTTGTTCGTCTTTGCTAAAAAATTTTAGGATGATTTAAGTTTCTTCGAAGGTAGTTTAATGCGTTTTGATTGTAAATCTGAACATAATCTCCTTAGTTTGCAATTTTTGGTGTTTACTTGTTTTAATGTGAATAATTTCAGCTTTCTTGGAAAAAAGTTTGGTGAATGATGGCGTTTAATTTCAAGAAATGGCATTTCAGAACATTCAATTTTTCTAAGTTTCAATTGGAAGTTAACCCTTGTTTGTGGCAGTCTCAAGAAGTTAGACCTTGTACAAAAGGTTTAAGATCCAGTAATCCTGTGTACTTGAAAATCTTTATGGTTTATAACATATCAGATTTTTCAAGAACCACATCACCATTAGAAAACATATGCTAGGAAATTTTATCAAGTTTGTCATGTCAAATAACCTAGCACTGAAGTAAAGGGCAGATAGTAAGTAATTGAGAAGAAGCCATTAAAATACGATTTATAACCTCACCTTAAATGGTTTAGGCACACGGACTGCTCTAGTTTCATACATAGCATTCAAAGCTAAAGCCTCTCCCTCAAACATTGATGGTTCAACGCTCCTATTCAAATTTTGGAGTAATGTAAGAACATGAAAGCATGCATTAATCTCTTAGTTTTACAAGAAAAAATAAAAGAAATATATTTTGTTGGTCAAAAAACAAATGCAACATTCATGTTGTTTCATATTCTCTTCTTTTATCAAGTCTCAGATTCATCAATATGTTAGAAGCATACAAACTCATGCTACTTCGTATGGTATTATTACTTGTTTGATGAATCATTGAAAAGGTAGCGCTGCTGAATTGGGAGAGAGATATAGGGACTGAATTGGGAAGAATAGGGAGAGAGATATAGCTTGAGGAGGACGAAACGAAATGTTCTGGACCTGCATCATTAAGTAATAGTCCATAATAACTTTCGTTTGGTTCAAAGTACAAGTGAAAAGGAAGGAGGAGGCTACTTCTCCTTATCATCCATCCCACGCACAAATCTTACTGACAGTACATTTAGTGGAAACGGATGGCTTCGTGCACCCACACTGCGACCGAAATCATGTTCATTTTGGAAATCAAATCCAGAATAAAAGAGCGAGTGAAATCAAATCCATTCCTGTATCATTCTGGAAAGACACCATGTCGCGCAGCTTGTTGAGAAGAATTTTTGCCGTGCACCTTCCATTCCCGACTCCTAACTCTACCGCCTTTCACCGCCTTCCACCACTACCATCCACCACCATCACCCCATTAAACTCCCTCTTTTCGTCCTCCCCAACTCCTCACCCCGCTTTACTCCTTCCCCGTTCCATCCAATTCCGATGGAAATCCAAACGGCTAACTGATTATTTGAAGCGAAAGGAGCTCCGATTTTTAACTAAACAATGCCGCTGCAGAGAAGACGGATGCGGGAAATCTTTTAAAACTCCCAAGCAACTGGATGATCATTATAAGCTTAAGCACAATATTGCAGAGAAGCATTTGATTCGTTGCACATGTGGGAGCCGCTTTCGCTCAGCTCAATCACTGTCCGAACACAAGATGAGTGACTGCCCGGTAAAGGGCTTTAGAGATTGGAAGCACTATCGGAAATATGCTGCAAGCAACAGACGGAAAAAATATGACGGTCCAACGGACAGAGTTAGAGGGGAAGACAAAGAGGAAGAAGAAGAAGAGGAGGAGAAGGGAGAGCCTAGAGAAAGAGAGGAGAAGCGTTTTTCGGAAGTTGAAGAAGAAGAGAAAGAAGAAGAAGAAGAAGGGAAGGGTGGATTTTACTTTAAAGGTAAATATTTTGTTATTTTCACATTTGTATATTTCATTGGGATCTGTGCATAATCCGTTTCGATCTCTCTCTCGCCATCCCCCATCCCCTTCCCCTAAGGTATGGATAAGATGGTTATCAACCATCTCGACAAGCTTTTTGCTGCCACCATTGGCAATGCTAAGATCTTGGTTCTTGCTGGCAGGGCCCAACAAGAGGAATTTGATGTCGGTGCTAAGTTGTGCGTCTCTTTTGCCAGAGAGCTCCTCCAAAATGCCGAGGATCTCATCCGAATGGGTCTGGACCCCAGCACTATTTATGCAATTAACGAGGTTTCTTCCCCTGCCGCCATGTTTAATGCCTCTGCTACATGAGTTTAATCAAATTCTACGAAAAATGTGATCCATCCATCCATTTATTCATTTACTCTCCCAAATCCTAAATTTAAGATCCAAATATTTTTTTTTTCAAAAAATACAGATCCCCAAAGTTCTATCCTTAAATCACCTAAAACCTTTTAGTAATAACAAATGCTTGTACTATACTCTATTTTAGTTCTTCATAAAATTAGTTTAGTTCCAAGAAAATTTAACTGCTGTGGTCAGTTTAAACCTTTCATCATTACTTTAAGTATCATTTTGTAAAGTAATGAACAATTAAGAATTTCGCTACATTTTTATAACTTTTGGGTGAATTGAATACGGCTTTACAGTGAAAAAAAGTTTACGTTTCCAATTTTTTACACTCCTGTTCAAGAGGGATGCCTTGAATAAAAGTGGAGTTCTAATAAGAAATCTTATGTTATTTAACAAGTAAAATATTTTCATCATATGTGCACATAGTACTTAAAAATGCATGAAATTCCTTATTATACTATTGATATACAAGCTACATTATATTACTTAGTAAATTAGGTGTCCTTTTTTTTTGGATAGTTGGGTTGGGTGATAAGGGGAGAGGGATTGTAAGTATGAGAATTTGAATTCAAAACCTTCAAATTATTAAAAAAGAAGAAGAAGGTGTCATTTACGTTTCTTAACCAATATTGCGGGGTACTCGTTAGAAAAATTCTTTTTATAAATAAAAGAAATAAAAAAATATTTTAACTGGACCCACCAAAACCCATCAACGGCCGTACGTTGCATCACATGTCGCTAAGTCACCTGATTGGATCTCCCCAAGAAGAAATATCATCTGATTGGAAGGTGCAACATTGTATAATCCCATCCTATTTCACCTTAACACAGCTCTTACCCAAATAATGGGTCTCTTTGGTAACTAGGCCCTTGTGGGGTTGCCATCCCACATCGGTTCCGGGGGGGTTAGGTTTGGGTTTATAAGTCCCCAAGAGAATCTCAAGAGTTGCCGGCTTTTGAGATTTCTTCTGGAAGTTAGATTTATAAAAATCGAATTTCTAACTTCTGTTAGAAAAGGTTAAGAGTGGTAACTGGGCCCACTAATGCTTGTTACACGTACAAGTGTCACGTGTCCAGTTAATAGACAGCATGAGCGATACGGTTAAGCTCTGATTCACTCAACTAATGAAAACAGAAATAAGAAAATCCACCCAAAAAGATTTGTAAGCACTAATTAGCTCCTAGTCAATCCTATCTATGTTGACTGTTTTTTAAGTTAATTGGATGTATATGGATTACATGGATAATCCATTTAAATCCATCAACATAATTGGATTTAAATGGTTATCTATTTAAAACCATTGAATTTATATGGATCATCCAAATCCATTTAAAGTTGGTTTATATGGTTGGATTGGTGAATATGAATCCATTTTGCCATTTCTAGTACAAAGCATATCCTATATAAGCAAAGGAGGAAGAATCTCTCTTAACCCTTCATGGCAATGTTTTCTATATGTGTTTCATGTATTTTGCTATCATCATTCCTAGCTTGATCCCACAAGTTCAGTTACAAAAGGGTAACTACCTGAGTGATTATTTTGTGCACTTTCATGGAGTCACATGAAAAAGTTTCCTTCCCAATCAACATTTCTAAACTCTGATCGCAAATTTTGCTAACTTATGTGCACACCTGTTTCCTATTCTATTAACAAAAGAAAAAGTACATTGATCAAACAAGCCTTTCATTCTATCAATGTCATCCAGAATAATAGCTATCTTGGATTCCTTGACATTTTCCTCCATGATCATGTCCACTAAAACTTTGCAATCTGATTGAATCTCCACTGCCTTCCAATGTGCTTCTCGAGCCATCATCATCCCCATTCTAAAAGTTGCTACTTCCTCCACTAGTGGCTCATTGGACTTTACTTCAGATTTTGCCCACGTTTTCGTTATTTTTTCGTTTCCAGTCTCTTGCCACCACTCCCAATCCACTTATGTCCATTCATTTTAAGAAGGTAGCATCTCTATTGATCTTTACTACGCCTCTACATGGTGGTTTCCAATTTGTAATAGTGTGTGAATGATTTGTTGTTCAATGTACTTTCCTCCTCCACTGTTCTAAGCTTCTATGAATTCTGTTTTAGACACAATGTTTAAGTCCAAATAGTCTCTCAAAACAAACCATCTTTATATCTTGGTAGTTATACCCTTTTCAAAATTTCAAAACCAATTAACAAAATGTTGAATACTAATTGAGGGATAATAATGGAAAAAGTTGATTTAATAGCTTTATATGTTGGCCAAATTTTACAATTTTTAGGACAATGCTACAGTGCCTATAGTTATGGTAACGATATTAGGGAAACCTACTATTATAGGTTTCTATTACCTTTAGTGACAGATCAAATCTTTTAGCGACTTTTTAAATATTATATTAAAATAATTAATATTAACTTTAGTAAGTTTTTAATTAAAACTAGTAAGTATATGCCTGAAAGATAAGTTTTAGTCAGAAATAGAAATTTACACTTTGAGTAATTTAATTTACTTATTATTTGACAAAATTTACTTTTCTTTAAATTAAACTTACTAATACTAAAAGTAAAAAATTTACATATTTAAGTAAAAAAATCACCGGTTTCTGAAAACGGTTTTGGGTTATCACATCTCTCTAAAGTTGCTTGCCTTCTTTTTATTTTCTTCTCACCTCACGATATGATGGAATAGAAATTTTTTTCCTGGCAAGATTACGACAATTCTGATCGAGAATTGCCAGACGGATTCGAGAACGAAGATTCTGACTCCCACTGGATGCCGTTTAAAGGCCCTTCCAGCAAGGTATAGTTGCAAACAAAATAATTTGTTTTTTTGTTATTCCACTGAAAAATTGAGTATTCTTCTCCATATTCATTGTTCCATTTTGTTTTTGTTTTGATTTTATCGTAGTTTTAGATGACAATGAAGGAGAGGATTTTGCTGGTGAATTGAAAATTGTACCCTTCGTATTTTGTGCATCTTGTGTTCCTTCTTATTTAAGTTTTATACATCTTCTGGCAAAATTTTCCTGTTTAGTCCACACTTTCCCTCTCTCCTAGGTGATTGATCGATTTTGGATGCTAGCATATGCAGACCCAACAAATTGGTTGAGATTTTATTAAGGCTGCGGTGGTGGTATCCTGCAAGAGAGTAGATGAAAAATAGCAGCCAAGAGGTTAGACCATCATGTTTCTTGAAAATCGCCTAATTATATTGCTTTAATTTATTTATCTTTCATTTGATTTGACTGTCAATATTTTGTTGAAAAATATGTGGGAAATGACTTAGACCCTGTATGTGAAACATAGTAGTATGTCGGCATTTATGTGAAAAGTGGTTAATTTAGGAATGCATATAAGTTGTTTGGTGAAATGTGAAAAAAAAATTTGCATGATATGATTGATGTCTGTACGGGGTTAGAAAGCACCAAACAACTTGATTAATACCACAGTTGATGAATTTCAGTTATCAATTTTTTAAATTAATTTTTATTATATCTCCTCATTCCTATGTTTTAGATACTTCCAACACCGGATTCATAGACACTTATGATGCAAATTTTTAAAGATTCTAAGCAATGCAAAGTAAAGATTTTAGTACGTTGGTCTCAAAGTTATCGTTGTGTTCGTGATACTATTAGAATCCTTTGTTTTTTTTAATGTTTGAATACATGAATTTGATTCTAGCAATTCCCACCGCCATGCAAAGAATTAGCTTTGATACATCTATTTGCTCAAAATACATCGTTGAGATCGATAAGATTTAATACAAAAGGATTCGACGTGATATATATTCTAACACTGGAAAGCATTATTGTTTCTTTAAAAGTAGCAGTAAAATCACCCTTGCTTTGGGCGCCTGATGAATCATGAATTGGTCGGAGCCTACCTGAATCTAATTGTACCTACATATCACTGATCAATGACAAAAAACAATCTTGAACTATATTTGTGAACTTTGAAATTTCCCTGGTTTGAAAAACCAGCCAAACAATGTATTTCAATTGAGAATGTAAATTCGAACCTGATAGGATCATCCTATGGCCTATTGCAATCAGATTCACCGCATGGATGCAATAAGGAGTTAATGGATAGTAATTGGTTTCAGATCATTCCTCCTGGTTAGGTAATGTATAGCTTACTTTTATTTTTGTGTGAAGACATGAAATATAATTGTGCTGTATTTGCATTTGTATAGGCATTAATGTGGGCATGCAATCCTTCATTAATCCAAAGTCATCTACGAAACACTTGCTTGTTAGGAGACGAAAATATTCAGGTACATTTTTCCTTCTTCACGCCTAAGTTTTATGTCACTTATTTGCTATGATTATGTGTTGTTGTGGCCTTTTTTTAATACAAATCTTGTGATGGTTTTGTAGTGAATGAACCAGATTTCAGCCAAGACCATTAAGGAATTTTATTCTTGAGAGGGTACAAATTTTTTTGTTCGTCTTTGCTAAAAAATTTTAGGATGATTTAAGTTTCTTCGAAGGTAGTTTAATGCGTTTTGATTGTAAATCTGAACATAATCTCCTTAGTTTGCAATTTTTGGTGTTTACTTGTTTTAATGTGAATAATTTCAGCTTTCTTGGAAAAAAGTTTGGTGAATGATGGCGTTTAATTTCAAGAAATGGCATTTCAGAACATTCAATTTTTCTAAGTTTCAATTGGAAGTTAACCCTTGTTTGTGGCAGTCTCAAGAAGTTAGACCTTGTACAAAAGGTTTAAGATCCAGTAATCCTGTGTACTTGAAAATCTTTATGGTTTATAACATATCAGATTTTTCAAGAACCACATCACCATTAGAAAACATATGCTAGGAAATTTTATCAAGTTTGTCATGTCAAATAACCTAGCACTGAAGTAAAGGGCAGATAGTAAGTAATTGAGAAGAAGCCATTAAAATACGATTTATAACCTCACCTTAAATGGTTTAGGCACACGGACTGCTCTAGTTTCATACATAGCATTCAAAGCTAAAGCCTCTCCCTCAAACATTGATGGTTCAACGCTCCTATTCAAATTTTGGAGTAATGTAAGAACATGAAAGCATGCATTAATCTCTTAGTTTTACAAGAAAAAATAAAAGAAATATATTTTGTTGGTCAAAAAACAAATGCAACATTCATGTTGTTTCATATTCTCTTCTTTTATCAAGTCTCAGATTCATCAATATGTTAGAAGCATACAAACTCATGCTACTTCGTATGGTATTATTACTTGTTTGATGAATCATTGAAAAGGTAGCGCTGCTGAATTGGGAGAGAGATATAGGGACTGAATTGGGAAGAATAGGGAGAGAGATATAGCTTGAGGAGGACGAAACGAAATGTTCTGGACCTGCATCATTAAGTAATAGTCCATAATAACTTTCGTTTGGTTCAAAGTACAAGTGAAAAGGAAGGAGGAGGCTACTTCTCCTTATCATCCATCCCACGCACAAATCTTACTGACAGTACATTTAGTGGAAACGGATGGCTTCATGCACCCACACTGCGACCGAAATCATGTTCATTTTGGAAATCAAATCCAGAATAAAAGAGCGAGTGAAATCAAATCCATTCCTGTATCATTCTGGAAAGACACCATGTCGCGCAGCTTGTTGAGAAGAATTTTTGCCGTGCACCTTCCATTCCCGACTCCTAACTCTACCGCCTTTCACCGCCTTCCACCACTACCATCCACCACCATCACCCCATTAAACTCCCTCTTTTCGTCCTCCCCAACTCCTCACCCCGCTTTACTCCTTCCCCGTTCCATCCAATTCCGATGGAAATCCAAACGGCTAACTGATTATTTGAAGCGAAAGGAGCTCCGATTTTTAACTAAACAATGCCGCTGCAGAGAAGACGGATGCGGGAAATCTTTTAAAACTCCCAAGCAACTGGATGATCATTATAAGCTTAAGCACAATATTGCAGAGAAGCATTTGATTCGTTGCACATGTGGGAGCCGCTTTCGCTCAGCTCAATCACTGTCCGAACACAAGATGAGTGACTGCCCGGTAAAGGGCTTTAGAGATTGGAAGCACTATCGGAAATATGCTGCAAGCAACAGACGGAAAAAATATGACGGTCCAACGGACAGAGTTAGAGGGGAAGACAAAGAGGAAGAAGAAGAAGAGGAGGAGAAGGGAGAGCCTAGAGAAAGAGAGGAGAAGCGTTTTTCGGAAGTTGAAGAAGAAGAGAAAGAAGAAGAAGAAGAAGGGAAGGGTGGATTTTACTTTAAAGGTAAATATTTTGTTATTTTCACATTTGTATATTTCATTGGGATCTGTGCATAATCCGTTTCGATCTCTCTCTCGCCATCCCCCATCCCCTTCCCCTAAGGTATGGATAAGATGGTTATCAACCATCTCGACAAGCTTTTTGCTGCCACCATTGGCAATGCTAAGATCTTGGTTCTTGCTGGCAGGGCCCAACAAGAGGAATTTGATGTCGGTGCTAAGTTGTGCGTCTCTTTTGCCAGAGAGCTCCTCCAAAATGCTGAGGATCTCATCCGAATGGGTCTGGACCCCAGCACTATTTATGCAATTAACGAGGTTTCTTCCCCTGCCGCCATGTTTAATGCCTCTGCTACATGAGTTTAATCAAATTCTACGAAAAATGTGATCCATCCATCCATTTATTCATTTACTCTCCCAAATCCTAAATTTAAGATCCAAATATTTTTTTTTTCAAAAAATACAGATCCCCAAAGTTCTATCCTTAAATCACCTAAAACCTTTTAGTAATAACAAATGCTTGTACTATACTCTATTTTAGTTCTTCATAAAATTAGTTTAGTTCCAAGAAAATTTAACTGCTGTGGTCAGTTTAAACCTTTCATCATTACTTTAAGTATCATTTTGTAAAGTAATGAACAATTAAGAATTTCGCTACATTTTTATAACTTTTGGGTGAATTGAATACGGCTTTACAGTGAAAAAAAGTTTACGTTTCCAATTTTTTACACTCCTGTTCAAGAGGGATGCCTTGAATAAAAGTGGAGTTCTAATAAGAAATCTTATGTTATTTAACAAGTAAAATATTTTCATCATATGTGCACATAGTACTTAAAAATGCATGAAATTCCTTATTATACTATTGATATACAAGCTACATTATATTACTTAGTAAATTAGGTGTCCTTTTTTTTTGGATAGTTGGGTTGGGTGATAAGGGGAGAGGGATTGTAAGTATGAGAATTTGAATTCAAAACCTTCAAATTATTAAAAAAGAAGAAGAAGGTGTCATTTACGTTTCTTAACCAATATTGCGGGGTACTCGTTAGAAAAATTCTTTTTATAAATAAAAGAAATAAAAAAATATTTTAACTGGACCCACCAAAACCCATCAACGGCCGTACGTTGCATCACATGTCGCTAAGTCACCTGATTGGATCTCCCCAAGAAGAAATATCATCTGATTGGAAGGTGCAACATTGTATAATCCCATCCTATTTCACCTTAACACAGCTCTTACCCAAATAATGGGTCTCTTTGGTAACTAGGCCCTTGTGGGGTTGCCATCCCACATCGGTTCCGGGGGGGTTAGGTTTGGGTTTATAAGTCCCCAAGAGAATCTCAAGAGTTGCCGGCTTTTGAGATTTCTTCTGGAAGTTAGATTTATAAAAATCGAATTTCTAACTTCTGTTAGAAAAGGTTAAGAGTGGTAACTGGGCCCACTAATGCTTGTTACACGTACAAGTGTCACGTGTCCAGTTAATAGACAGCATGAGCGATACGGTTAAGCTCTGATTCACTCAACTAATGAAAACAGAAATAAGAAAATCCACCCAAAAAGATTTGTAAGCACTAATTAGCTCCTAGTCAATCCTATCTATGTTGACTGTTTTTTAAGTTAATTGGATGTATATGGATTACATGGATAATCCATTTAAATCCATCAACATAATTGGATTTAAATGGTTATCTATTTAAAACCATTGAATTTATATGGATCATCCAAATCCATTTAAAGTTGGTTTATATGGTTGGATTGGTGAATATGAATCCATTTTGCCATTTCTAGTACAAAGCATATCCTATATAAGCAAAGGAGGAAGAATCTCTCTTAACCCTTCATGGCAATGTTTTCTATATGTGTTTCATGTATTTTGCTATCATCATTCCTAGCTTGATCCCACAAGTTCAGTTACAAAAGGGTAACTACCTGAGTGATTATTTTGTGCACTTTCATGGAGTCACATGAAAAAGTTTCCTTCCCAATCAACATTTCTAAACTCTGATCGCAAATTTTGCTAACTTATGTGCACACCTGTTTCCTATTCTATTAACAAAAGAAAAAGTACATTGATCAAACAAGCCTTTCATTCTATCAATGTCATCCAGAATAATAGCTATCTTGGATTCCTTGACATTTTCCTCCATGATCATGTCCACTAAAACTTTGCAATCTGATTGAATCTCCACTGCCTTCCAATGTGCTTCTCGAGCCATCATCATCCCCATTCTAAAAGTTGCTACTTCCTCCACTAGTGGCTCATTGGACTTTACTTCAGATTTTGCCCACGTTTTCGTTATTTTTTCGTTTCCAGTCTCTTGCCACCACTCCCAATCCACTTATGTCCATTCATTTTAAGAAGGTAGCATCTCTATTGATCTTTACTACGCCTCTACATGGTGGTTTCCAATTTGTAATAGTGTGTGAATGATTTGTTGTTCAATGTACTTTCCTCCTCCACTGTTCTAAGCTTCTATGAATTCTGTTTTAGACACAATGTTTAAGTCCAAATAGTCTCTCAAAACAAACCATCTTTATATCTTGGTAGTTATACCCTTTTCAAAATTTCAAAACCAATTAACAAAATGTTGAATACTAATTGAGGGATAATAATGGAAAAAGTTGATTTAATAGCTTTATATGTTGGCCAAATTTTACAATTTTTAGGACAATGCTACAGTGCCTATAGTTATGGTAACGATATTAGGGAAACCTACTATTATAGGTTTCTATTACCTTTAGTGACAGATCAAATCTTTTAGCGACTTTTTAAATATTATATTAAAATAATTAATATTAACTTTAGTAAGTTTTTAATTAAAACTAGTAAGTATATGCCTGAAAGATAAGTTTTAGTCAGAAATAGAAATTTACACTTTGAGTAATTTAATTTACTTATTATTTGACAAAATTTACTTTTCTTTAAATTAAACTTACTAATACTAAAAGTAAAAAATTTACATATTTAAGTAAAAAAATCACCGGTTTCTGAAAACGGTTTTGGGTTATCACATCTCTCTAAAGTTGCTTGCCTTCTTTTTATTTTCTTCTCACCTCACGATATGATGGAATAGAAATTTTTTTCCTGGCAAGATTACGACAATTCTGATCGAGAATTGCCAGACGGATTCGAGAACGAAGATTCTGACTCCCACTGGATGCCGTTTAAAGGCCCTTCCAGCAAGGTATAGTTGCAAACAAAATAATTTGTTTTTTTGTTATTCCACTGAAAAATTGAGTATTCTTCTCCATATTCATTGTTCCATTTTGTTTTTGTTTTGATTTTATCGTAGTTTTAGATGACAATGAAGGAGAGGATTTTGCTGGTGAATTGAAAATTGTACCCTTCGTATTTTGTGCATCTTCTGTTCCTTCTTATTTAAGTTTTATACATCTTCTGGCAAAATTTTCCTGTTTAGTCCACACTTTCCCTCTCTCCTAGGTGATTGATCGATTTTGGATGCTAGCATATGCAGACCCAACAAATTGGTTGAGATTTTATTAAGGCTGCGGTGGTGGTATCCTGCAAGAGAGTAGATGAAAAATAGCAGCCAAGAGGTTAGACCATCATGTTTCTTGAAAATCGCCTAATTATATTGCTTTAATTTATTTATCTTTCATTTGATTTGACTGTCAATATTTTGTTGAAAAATATGTGGGAAATGACTTAGACCCTGTATGTGAAACATAGTAGTATGTCGGCATTTATGTGAAAAGTGGTTAATTTAGGAATGCATATAAGTTGTTTGGTGAAATGTGAAAAAAAAATTTGCATGATATGATTGATGTCTGTACGGGGTTAGAAAGCACCAAACAACTTGATTAATACCACAGTTGATGAATTTCAGTTATCAATTTTTTAAATTAATTTTTATTATATCTCCTCATTCCTATGTTTTAGATACTTCCAACACCGGATTCATAGACACTTATGATGCAAATTTTTAAAGATTCTAAGCAATGCAAAGTAAAGATTTTAGTACGTTGGTCTCAAAGTTATCGTTGTGTTCGTGATACTATTAGAATCCTTTGTTTTTTTTAATGTTTGAATACATGAATTTGATTCTAGCAATTCCCACCGCCATGCAAAGAATTAGCTTTGATACATCTATTTGCTCAAAATACATCGTTGAGATCGATAAGATTTAATACAAAAGGATTCGACGTGATATATATTCTAACACTGGAAAGCATTATTGTTTCTTTAAAAGTAGCAGTAAAATCACCCTTGCTTTGGGCGCCTGATGAATCATGAATTGGTCGGAGCCTACCTGAATCTAATTGTACCTACATATCACTGATCAATGACAAAAAACAATCTTGAACTATATTTGTGAACTTTGAAATTTCCCTGGTTTGAAAAACCAGCCAAACAATGTATTTCAATTGAGAATGTAAATTCGAACCTGATAGGATCATCCTATGGCCTATTGCAATCAGATTCACCGCATGGATGCAATAAGGAGTTAATGGATAGTAATTGGTTTCAGATCATTCCTCCTGGTTAGGTAATGTATAGCTTACTTTTATTTTTGTGTGAAGACATGAAATATAATTGTGCTGTATTTGCATTTGTATAGGCATTAATGTGGGCATGCAATCCTTCATTAATCCAAAGTCATCTACGAAACACTTGCTTGTTAGGAGACGAAAATATTCAGGTACATTTTTCCTTCTTCACGCCTAAGTTTTATGTCACTTATTTGCTATGATTATGTGTTGTTGTGGCCTTTTTTTAATACAAATCTTGTGATGGTTTTGTAGTGAATGAACCAGATTTCAGCCAAGACCATTAAGGAATTTTATTCTTGAGAGGGTACAAATTTTTTTGTTCGTCTTTGCTAAAAAATTTTAGGATGATTTAAGTTTCTTCGAAGGTAGTTTAATGCGTTTTGATTGTAAATCTGAACATAATCTCCTTAGTTTGCAATTTTTGGTGTTTACTTGTTTTAATGTGAATAATTTCAGCTTTCTTGGAAAAAAGTTTGGTGAATGATGGCGTTTAATTTCAAGAAATGGCATTTCAGAACATTCAATTTTTCTAAGTTTCAATTGGAAGTTAACCCTTGTTTACGGCAGTCTCAAGAAGTTAGACCTTGTACAAAAGGTTTAAGATCCAGTAATCCTGTGTACTTGAAAATCTTTATGGTTTATAACATATCAGATTTTTCAAGAACCACATCACCATTAGAAAACATATGCTAGGAAATTTTATCAAGTTTGTCATGTCAAATAGCCTAGCACTGAAGTAAAGGGCAGATAGTAAGTAATTGAGAAGAAGCCATTAAAATACGATTTATAACCTCACCTTAAATGGTTTAGGCACACGGACTGCTCTAGTTTCATACATAGCATTCAAAGCTAAAGCCTCTCCCTCAAACATTGATGGTTCAACGCTCCTATTCAAATTTTGGAGTAATGTAAGAACATGAAAGCATGCATTAATCTCTTAGTTTTACAAGAAAAAATAAAAGAAATATATTTTGTTGGTCAAAAAACAAATGCAACATTCATGTTGTTTCATATTCTCTTCTTTTATCAAGTCTCAGATTCATCAATATGTTAGAAGCATACAAACTCATGCTACTTCGTATGGTATTATTACTTGTTTGATGAATCATTGAAAAGGTAGCGCTGCTGAATTGGGAGAGAGATATAGGGACTGAATTGGGAAGAATAGGGAGAGAGATATAGCTTGAGGAGGACGAAACGAAATGTTCTGGACCTGCATCATTAAGTAATAGTCCATAATAACTTTCGTTTGGTTCAAAGTACAAGTGAAAAGGAAGGAGGAGGCTACTTCTCCTTATCATCCATCCCACGCACAAATCTTACTGACAGTACATTTAGTGGAAACGGATGGCTTCGTGCACCCACACTGCGACCGAAATCATGTTCATTTTGGAAATCAAATCCAGAATAAAAGAGCGAGTGAAATCAAATCCATTCCTGTATCATTCTGGAAAGACACCATGTCGCGCAGCTTGTTGAGAAGAATTTTTGCCGTGCACCTTCCATTCCCGACTCCTAACTCTACCGCCTTTCACCGCCTTCCACCACTACCATCCACCACCATCACCCCATTAAACTCCCTCTTTTCGTCCTCCCCAACTCCTCACCCCGCTTTACTCCTTCCCCGTTCCATCCAATTCCGATGGAAATCCAAACGGCTAACTGATTATTTGAAGCGAAAGGAGCTCCGATTTTTAACTAAACAATGCCGCTGCAGAGAAGACGGATGCGGGAAATCTTTTAAAACTCCCAAGCAACTGGATGATCATTATAAGCTTAAGCACAATATTGCAGAGAAGCATTTGATTCGTTGCACATGTGGGAGCCGCTTTCGCTCAGCTCAATCACTGTCCGAACACAAGATGAGTGACTGCCCGGTAAAGGGCTTTAGAGATTGGAAGCACTATCGGAAATATGCTGCAAGCAACAGACGGAAAAAATATGACGGTCCAACGGACAGAGTTAGAGGGGAAGACAAAGAGGAAGAAGAAGAAGAGGAGGAGAAGGGAGAGCCTAGAGAAAGAGAGGAGAAGCGTTTTTCGGAAGTTGAAGAAGAAGAGAAAGAAGAAGAAGAAGAAGGGAAGGGTGGATTTTACTTTAAAGGTAAATATTTTGTTATTTTCACATTTGTATATTTCATTGGGATCTGTGCATAATCCGTTTCGATCTCTCTCTCGCCATCCCCCATCCCCTTCCCCTAAGGTATGGATAAGATGGTTATCAACCATCTCGACAAGCTTTTTGCTGCCACCATTGGCAATGCTAAGATCTTGGTTCTTGCTGGCAGGGCCCAACAAGAGGAATTTGATGTCGGTGCTAAGTTGTGCGTCTCTTTTGCCAGAGAGCTCCTCCAAAATGCTGAGGATCTCATCCGAATGGGTCTGGACCCCAGCACTATTTATGCAATTAACGAGGTTTCTTCCCCTGCCGCCATGTTTAATGCCTCTGCTACATGAGTTTAATCAAATTCTACGAAAAATGTGATCCATCCATCCATTTATTCATTTACTCTCCCAAATCCTAAATTTAAGATCCAAATATTTTTTTTTTCAAAAAATACAGATCCCCAAAGTTCTATCCTTAAATCACCTAAAACCTTTTAGTAATAACAAATGCTTGTACTATACTCTATTTTAGTTCTTCATAAAATTAGTTTAGTTCCAAGAAAATTTAACTGCTGTGGTCAGTTTAAACCTTTCATCATTACTTTAAGTATCATTTTGTAAAGTAATGAACAATTAAGAATTTCGCTACATTTTTATAACTTTTGGGTGAATTGAATACGGCTTTACAGTGAAAAAAAGTTTACGTTTCCAATTTTTTACACTCCTGTTCAAGAGGGATGCCTTGAATAAAAGTGGAGTTCTAATAAGAAATCTTATGTTATTTAACAAGTAAAATATTTTCATCATATGTGCACATAGTACTTAAAAATGCATGAAATTCCTTATTATACTATTGATATACAAGCTACATTATATTACTTAGTAAATTAGGTGTCCTTTTTTTTTGGATAGTTGGGTTGGGTGATAAGGGGAGAGGGATTGTAAGTATGAGAATTTGAATTCAAAACCTTCAAATTATTAAAAAAGAAGAAGAAGGTGTCATTTACGTTTCTTAACCAATATTGCGGGGTACTCGTTAGAAAAATTCTTTTTATAAATAAAAGAAATAAAAAAATATTTTAACTGGACCCACCAAAACCCATCAACGGCCGTACGTTGCATCACATGTCGCTAAGTCACCTGATTGGATCTCCCCAAGAAGAAATATCATCTGATTGGAAGGTGCAACATTGTATAATCCCATCCTATTTCACCTTAACACAGCTCTTACCCAAATAATGGGTCTCTTTGGTAACTAGGCCCTTGTGGGGTTGCCATCCCACATCGGTTCCGGGGGGGTTAGGTTTGGGTTTATAAGTCCCCAAGAGAATCTCAAGAGTTGCCGGCTTTTGAGATTTCTTCTGGAAGTTAGATTTATAAAAATCGAATTTCTAACTTCTGTTAGAAAAGGTTAAGAGTGGTAACTGGGCCCACTAATGCTTGTTACACGTACAAGTGTCACGTGTCCAGTTAATAGACAGCATGAGCGATACGGTTAAGCTCTGATTCACTCAACTAATGAAAACAGAAATAAGAAAATCCACCCAAAAAGATTTGTAAGCACTAATTAGCTCCTAGTCAATCCTATCTATGTTGACTGTTTTTTAAGTTAATTGGATGTATATGGATTACATGGATAATCCATTTAAATCCATCAACATAATTGGATTTAAATGGTTATCTATTTAAAACCATTGAATTTATATGGATCATCCAAATCCATTTAAAGTTGGTTTATATGGTTGGATTGGTGAATATGAATCCATTTTGCCATTTCTAGTACAAAGCATATCCTATATAAGCAAAGGAGGAAGAATCTCTCTTAACCCTTCATGGCAATGTTTTCTATATGTGTTTCATGTATTTTGCTATCATCATTCCTAGCTTGATCCCACAAGTTCAGTTACAAAAGGGTAACTACCTGAGTGATTATTTTGTGCACTTTCATGGAGTCACATGAAAAAGTTTCCTTCCCAATCAACATTTCTAAACTCT